>NC_141044.1:10535000-10825000 GCF_052040795.2 Danio rerio
TTCACGATTCATTTTTTTGAAAAGTATACTTTATTGTATAACCGTTGTGAATTATGTGTATCCTGTACAGCAGGGCTATTCAATTAGTTTGTCATGGGGGCCAGTTGATGAAAAGCATCCCAAATGAGGGCCCAGGGAGATATGACTTGTAATATAAGTGATGACTTAATAGCATATAAGAGCCCATATGTGGTATTTTTACTCCTTAATACACCCGTGTTGGATTTTACTACATTAAAATGTTAATTTGTTGTATTTTGAAACTACATAACATCACTGCATTGTACAATGTGGCTGTTTTTTTACGAACATATTCAAATGCCGGCATGTTAGCTCTCTGCAACTTTCACATGGTCGCCCACTGGAACTAAACAGGGCTGCGCCCAGTCAGTAACTGAATGAGAGACCACATATCTAGGTTGCTGCCGGAAGGAGTGTGAGTGACGCCAGCAAGGGGGCACCCAAACTGCGGTCTGTATGGGTCCTAATGCCCCAGTATAGCAATAGGGACTCTATACTGCTCAGTGAGCGCCATCTTTCGGATGAGACATTAAACGGAGGTCCTGACTCTCTGTGGTCGTTAAAAATCCCAGGATGTCCTTTAAAAAAGAGTAGGGATTTCACCCTGGCATCCTGACCAAATTTGCCCACTGGCCTATATCCATCATGGCCTCCTAACCCTCCCCATATCATAATTGGCTTCATGACTCTGTCTCCTCTCCACCAATCAGCCGGTGTGTGGTGTGCGGTCTGATGCAATATGGCTGCCGTCGAGTCATCCAGGTGGATGCTGCACACTGGTGGTGGATGAGGAGATTCCCCCCAATGTGTAAAGCTCTTTGAGTGCCCAGAAAAACGCTATATAAATGTAAGAAATTATTATTATTATTAATATTATTATTAGTAGTAGTAGTAGTAGTAGTAGTAGTAGTAGTATTTCAAAGCAAAACAAAAGCAGTGCATTGCTGAAGTAGGCTTCTTCTACATTCAGACACATTCATATGTTATTTTTGAACTACATAACAGTTATGGATGCAACAATTATACATTTTGGTTGTTCGATTAAATAGTCTGAAGAAAAATCATGGTTTCATGGTTATCACGTCTAATGTAAATTTAAGCTTTATATTAGCTAACTATTTAAATGAACTGTTGTTATCATCTGCGTTCATACATACAAAATCATTTTTATATATTGTAATAAATCGTCTATCATATCTTTTGTTTACATTGCATTGGAAATAACAAATTTGCGCATGGAAAAGACGTGATATGTGAATGGCCCGCTGCTATAGTTAATCTAGTGTGCTTGTGTATTAGCCTTGTTGTATAAGCTAGGAACTTTAAACTAAATCACAGTTGACACAACTTTGCTTAGTTGCAGCAGTTGCGTTCCGTGCAACAGAGCGTTTGGAAGCCTTTAAGATTAATTAAGCATGACAAATTAAAGTGTGGTTAATAGTGTAATCGGCTAATCATTGCATCTCTTATAACGATATTAGTGCATTGTACAAAAGGCCTTTTCTACAAAAACATATCCAAATGTTTTCAGTTGCCCGCGCCACTCGCTTGATGTCAGGTGACTCATGCTCTGCACAGCCTTCAACTGCAGCTTGTGCTGTATTAAACAGATGCACGTCACTTCATAACAATAACGGCCGTTTTTCGACTGAACTAAATTTGTTTTTAATGGTCACAATATTGGAGGGCTGGAACAAATTGCCTTGGGGGCCAAGTTTGGCTTGCGAGCCACCAATAAAAAGCCCTGCTGTACAATTAAAGTCATTTAACTAATTAGTTAGTGAAATTTTCTGTGAAAATGTGTATGCTTTTTTGATTATTTTCCAAGTGCTGTTTAACAGACCAAATAATTTTTACAGTATTTCCTATAATATTTTTCTTCTGGAAAAAAAGTCTTAATACAGGGGCATCTGCGGGGTCTTGAAACAGTGTCTACACCTACCCCAACCCTAAACCCAATGGTCTCAGTAATATAAAAACAGATCTGGATCTGGAGTCTTCTTTATTAGTATAGCAGATTAACCACAAGAATTGTTTATATTATTTATTAAATTTGCCAATAATTGTATTTTATAAACGTTTACCCCAAACCCTAAACCCAACCGTCATAGTAATGTAAAATCAGAACTGGAGACTTCTCTATTAGTATAGCTGAATAACCATGTGAATCTAATATAACAGCTTTCTGAGCCTTCTAATAAGCGCAAAAAGCCCTACTGGCCCATATCCAGCAGCTGATAACCACTGATAACTCCCATTCAGTCAAGTGATAACATTCAAAGCAGGTGCTTAAAACGTTTTAAAATGTCTTAAATCTCAAAAGGTAAATTTTAGGCCTTAAAAAGTGTTAAATCTACTGAAATATTGTGTTGCAGGTCTTAAATCTTTTTAACAGTTCTTAATTTTCCTTTGTTGATGCAAAGATACACAATCTCGCCATTAACACTCATACAAAGACCAACAATCCATCTCAATAAAACCTTTTATTTAAAAAAATAGCATTTTAAACTGTATTTACTATAATGTTTAATCACTTTCCTTGGGAAAGGTCTAAAGAAAATCGACACACTGCCACTTTAGCTCTCAAAAAAAAAATTGATTGTACTTTTTTTTTTTTTTTTACTTTATCCACTGTGTTTGTTTTTGATCAAGCACCTGCCTTTGAGAGATTCAGATGTGCACACATTTCTGTTTTGAATATTACTTTAAGTAATATTTGTTTAAGCATTCTCCATTTATTCACTGCTGAGAATACTGACCTGATCTATATGTTTCATTATTAAATCATTATTAATGTATTATTAAATGTATTCAATTATAATCAGTTTTTGATAGGGCAAATGAAAATCTTTTCCAACTGGGATATTCAAAATAATCCTCAGCATTTAGCCCTGTAAATAAGTCTAAAGTTTTATTCATAATGGTCTTTAAAAGGTCTTAAAAAGTCTTAATTTTTAAAGAAACTCTGTAAATAAGCAAACACTGCTATCCAATTAACCTAATTGCTTAGTTAACATAATAAACAGTCTTTAATTTGCACTTTAAGCTTATTAATAAAATCTTGCAAATATATTTGTACTGAAAAAAATATGTAACACTAATCACAATTCATGGTATTAACAAACCATAAACTACCACTACTAGCTTAATAATCTAATTAGCTGTTTATTAATAGTTAGTAAGGTAGAAGTCGGGTTTAGGTTTAGGGCAGGATTAAGGATGCAGAATAAGATCATATAACTACTAATGAACAGTTAATATCTTAATAAAAGACAAGTAATAAATCAGTAGTTGATAGCATGAATTATGTAATGTAATGTAATGTGTATTTTATATAGCGCATTTATTGTGTATATCCATACACCCAAAGCGCTTCACAATCATGAGGGGGTCTGTCCACACCACCACCAGTGTGCAGCATCCACTTGGATGATGCGACGACAGCCACAGGACAATGGCGCAAGTGCACTCACCACACACCAGCTATTGGTGGAGTGAAGAGATAGTGATAGACCCAATTTGGTGGATGGGGATGATTAGGAGGCCATGATGGAAAAAGGCAGAATGAGGGACTTTTGGCCAGGACACCAGGGTTTCACCCCTACTCTTTATGAGAAGTGCCATGGGATTTGTAATGATCACAGAGAGTCTGGACCTCAGTTTAACATCTCATCCGAAAGACTGCGCCCACTGACAGTATAGTGTCCCCTTCACTTTTACAGGGGCATTAGGGCTCACACAGACCGCATAGTTGAACGCCCCCTGTTGGCCTCTCTAACATCACGTGCAACAGCAACCTACTTTCCCCATGTGGTCTCCCATCCAGATACTGACCAGGCTCAGCCCTGCTTAGCTTCAGTGAGGAACCGGTCTTGGGCTGCAGGGTGATGTGGCTTTGGCTTTTAGATCATAATTGTGATCTAAAGTGTTACTAAAAAATTCTGTCACCATGGAAAAGACAAAAAGTTAACACTTTAGATTAATGGTCCATTAGTTAATGTATTTACTAAGTATAAATAATTTTGTAATTTATTAATCATAGCTCAACATTAATGCATAATGCATTAAAATCCGATCTTATGCTTGTTAACATTAGGTAATAGACACTGAGTTAACATGAACTATAGTTAAGAAAGATGAATAAGTACCATAATAAATATATTTTGAAGTGTTATCAACTACAGAAATGTTATCAAATATAGTTTATTAATATAAGATTTTGTTCCTATATGCCACATATTTGTTCTGGTTTTGATTGTAATGTAATAACATGCTGATTTGGAATAATAATTATTGAGGAAAGCGCTATACAAATAAACCTGAATTGAATATAAATGCGAATACATTAGATAATACAAATCTAAATCATATCCTGATCTTTCGTTTGTTTGGTTAAATACACCATACTCTGTGCGACAAATTCAATTTTCCTCCTTTTACACGGCACATTTCACAGCCGTTCCTGGAACGAGGCTGCTTTTGCATGCGCCGCTGCTCATGAGATGTCATATCATCACATAATTGCGAGATGGGAATCGTTTTTCCACTTTTAAGCTGTGTGGATTTACAACATTAATCCACACCAGAACACTAGATTCGCATCAATGATTCATGTCTCAGGCTGCAAAGCTGCCATCTGTAATTTGCACAACAAATTGGGCAGAAGAGCTGCTTAACATGACTGTATATATATTTAATCACACCTACTTTCCCTTCTGGCCGCCTGCTTCATTTCTGTCTGAAGGCTGTCCTCCGTATTCATCTGAAACGATAAAGACAATTCTGCCTCTTACATGACAGTTTTTGTAATTTGAGAGCAGTGAGAAGTTTAATGTTTTTTAATAACATGATTGAATGTTAATAAATATCCAGCACAAATGTTTGTGAACTTTATTAATTGCATTTATTACATTTGGTACTGGCTGTTTAATGGAGAGATTTTTTTTTTTTTACTTAATTAGTTTCTGGTAATTAAATTATTTTGTCTTTTTCGGTGACAGTATATAATATTTTACTATTTGGCAACATACTAATATTCAGCTTATAGTGCCGTTTCAATGCTTAACTTAGACATTGGTACGGTATTGGTATTTTTTTTCTATTTCTGCACCGAATATTGTGAAAAATCTGCGGATTTCTGTGGAATGATTTTGGGTTTATTGTAACTAAAATCTTAACATGTTTAATAAAAAATAATATATATTTTTTTACTTTTATTTAATATTTACAAAGCAAGTCCTATTAGATCCATTTCGGTACACAAAGCAAGTCTCTCATATAATATATCTACCATACAGTTGAAGTCAGAGTAATTAGCCCCTCTTTGAATTTTTTTCTTTTTTACATTTTTCCTAAATGATGTTTAACAGAGCAAGGAAATTTTCACAGTATGTCTAATAATATTTTTCCTTCTGGAGAAAGTCTTATTTGTTTTATTTTGGCTAGAGTAAAAGCAGTTTTAAAAAAAAAAAATTAAGTCAATATTATTCGCCCCTTTAAGCTATATTTCTTTCCGATAGTCTACAGAATAAACCATCGTTACCTAATTACCCCAACCTGCCTAGTTAACCTAATTAACCTGGTTAAGCCTTTAAATGAAACTTTAAGCTGTATAGTCTTGAATCATCACCATGGCAAAGAAAAAATAAATTAGTTATTATAAATGAGTTATTAAAACTATTTTGTTTAGAAATGTGTTGAAAAAATCTTTTCTCCGTAAACAATAATTGAGGAGTAAAATAAACAGAGGGGCTAATAATTCTGTATCTACTAAAAGACAAAAATAATTATTTTACAAACTGTTTTGTACAGTAAGTAAATCATATGAACGTTTTTATATTAGTCAGTAAGAGTACTGAAATTAATTTAAATATATTAGGTAATAAATATAAATTTTATAGACTCTTAAATAAATAGACTCAATGATGGGCTAAAAATCTGTAGAAATCTGGATTTCTGCACTTGCAGATTCCGTGTGGGGGGTAGTCATTGGACAACAGTGATTTGTTTTGTAGCCAAATTCCTATGGGGGGCTGATAATATGGACCTTTTTTTTTTTTTTAATAAAACTTTTATTCCAGCCACACTAAATAAATTAAGACTTTCTGAAGAAGTATATATATAAATATAAATATATATTTCCTATATAATTATGGGAAATATATATATATATATATATACACTGTTAAAAATTGTCTCGTTAAAAAACAGTAAAATACTGGCAGCTGCAGTTGCCAGCAATGTACTGTTATTTTACAGTATGTTGCTGTAAAAATACACGGACTACATTGATTTACACAATACTCAAGGGAACTCATTTTGCTCACTGAAAGCAACTGCCTCAAATTGGTCAACTGCTGAATGAGTTTATGAAGTAATGTGCTATAAATGCTTAGAAGCATACTTATAATGATAATTTATTTTAGTTAATTAAAAAAGTTCGGTTTAACTCTAATGTCTTATTTTTCACAACAGTACACATACATGTAAACCTGGAATTACCAGAGAGATTCTGACTGCATCAGCAACTAAACAGCCGCTGTCTTTAAATAGAGAAACATGCAGAATAACAACAGCAGTTCACTGTTCATCTTTAACTCATACACTGGCTCTACTCTCCTCCACAACGGTGACACACAGAAGAAATTAGCTTCAGGTTTTACAGTAAAATACTGTTTTTTCCTTGATTTAACAGTAATCTACTGGCAGCTGTGGTTGCCAGCAATCTACTGTTTTTTTACAGTCTATTTCCATAGTGTAAATTAACAGTATATTACTGTTAAAATACATTTTTACACTGTGTTTTTACCTCTCACACCTTTAACCCTTTAAACCCCAGAGCATATACTTCAGTTTTAATTGAAGTGTCCACACTACTGAGTGTTCAAGAAACATGTAGCAAAGCTGAAGTAAATTCATTAATTAACTGACTAATTAAATGATAATTGAGGATTAACAATGAACAAATGAAGAAATACTGAAGGGAAAAAACAAGAACAGAACATACAAAACTTTAGTCACAGCTTTATAATGAAATAACCTGAAGAACAACAAATGATTAAATCATTGAAATGATCAGCAGATGATTAAACAACTCTACAAACATCATCACCAGCTACACTTATTACTTAATACATGTATTTTTGTATAACATCTACTTAAGTTCTTCTTGAGAAAAAGTGAAAGTTTTACGTCACCATCATGGAGAACAGAGTTTACTTTAGTTGGGCTCTTAGCCCTGACGTTTGTAACATTTATATATCTTGGCTGCTGCAATTGTTAAGAACTTTGTTTAAAAAGCTCATTTGTTGAGGCAAGCCAGCCAAAAACCTAAATAGGATCTGGTGATGTTCATGTTGCTATTAAATGGCAGAGTCTGTTCTCATTGAGTGTAATAAAATTTACTGCTCCTATTCAATGTTAAATCTATTGTTTTACATTATATGCCTATATATGGCAATAATTTCTGGAAGTTTTAAAGAATATCTTGGACAATAACACTGCTCTATGGTGTAAATCGCACTCAAAGAGACATCAATAGTCAGCATATGAACCTCAATAATGGTGACAACTAACAAAATTAACAGTTTAACTCACAAACAGGCAACTGAAAGTCTAAACATAAACAACAGCAGAATCAAACACAAATAAAGAAAACTGTTAGACCATTATACAACATTTATTTATACCGCAATGCATGCTGGGATATTTATATTGTGCCACTCCCAGCATGCATTGCAGCATGAAACATTTGAGATGTTACCATTGTTGAGATACAAGGTCAGATTCATCAGGTCTGAGTGTGTATTTGTCATAACTGAACTGTTTTTGTATGTTATTTCTTAGCTGTTAAGTAATTATGGAGGTATCTTTTCTGTTTCCACTTCTCATTAATTAAATTAATACCTGCAACTAAGCATAAAATCTATTGCATGTGGCCCTTCTTCCAGATTTATATCAAAACATTTATCAGAACTAATTTCAGACAAATAGATTTCTCTATTTATTGACTTTCCAACTTTATTGTTATAATACAAACGTTTTGTTAACTCTGTATTACAGCAGTTGGAAAGTCTTCTTAAATGAGTTCCAGGGTGAAGAGCCCAACTAAATCAGCCCCTCACTCCATTACGGTGACACAAAAAACACCTTAATTTCTGTTGGATCTCAATGAGAATAGTATGGAAGTCAAATCAGTCAGTAATAAGTGTGTCTGCTGTTGTTTGTGGAGTTGTTTAATGATCCTCTGCTGAGACTGAAGCTGTTTTATTTGATTTGATTTAATGCTGTAACTCAAGTCACTGTTTGTGTTTCTTGTTTATTTTCTTCAGTAATTGTAATTATTAACAGCAGGTGTTCATCAGTGTCTGAATTCACTCATTAGTGTTCATTAAAACTGTCAGGTGAACTATATTAGTTAACTAGTGTATGAAATAGTGAACAAGGACACAAAGTGTGATTTCAAACACAGACTTCAAAACATCGAATCTGAACTCTGTTAGCTCACAGTTTTCTGCAGTTGGTTACTTTCTCGAAAACAAAAATGTTACCCAGAAAGCACTGTTTTTAACAGAATATTACTGTCTTAGTAAAAAAACATTATTTTACCGTAGAATCTGACCATTTTTTAACAGCAATTTTTTACAGTGTATATATATATATATATATATATATATATATATATATATATATATATATATATATATATATATATATATATATATATATATATATATACACATATACATATTATAGGAAATACTGTGACAATGGTCTTTCTGTCTTAAGCATCACTTGCAGGCATATTTAAAAATATATATTTAATATAACTTTACAAGGGCTAATATGAAGATTAATACAAAGTAGCAGTAAGTATATTAATAATGATGAAATGTGACAAATGTTCTTTAAAAATTCTAAAATGTTATTTTCAAAGAATTATTGTTTTCAAAGATCTATTTTCATAATGGATGTGATTTTTTGGAGCTGATATCAAATGAATGATTTCTAATGGATCATTCATGCGTCTTGCGTTGAGAACTGGAGTCTTGAAATTTAGTTGTGCTTGCATAAAAATAAATACTGTTTTGAAACTAAAATGAAAAATAGTTATTTGAAATTATATTAAGTTATATTAATTATATTAAAGTTGTATTTAATATACATGCTATATGTGTGCTGCAGTAAATTCAGCCTTGAATTAAATAAATAGTTAAATCCTAAAATAGCTCAAAACCATCATTTTCATTTAACATAATACATTTTTAGCAAAAGGATAGATTTTTTAACAACTTTTTAGAAATAGTTTTAGTTTTGTTGATAATAATATAAATTATCTGTAATTTTGTAAAAAAAAAAGAAATTATAATAATAATTAAAAAGTTTAAAGGTTGTGTATTATTATATTATTGATCAGTTATCTTTGTTCTTTTTAACTGCTATTACTACTACTGTTGCTAATAGGAAAACTAATAATAATAAATATGAAGTATGTAGTCACTGTTAAACCCTTGTGATTCCTGCTGTCTCTCTCCAAAAGCTGAAATATTTCACTTTTATTTTCTGACATTGCTTCAACAAACAGAGTCTAGAATTAAGAAGTTAAATAATACACAACATAATAAATGAGGCATCCAATATGCCTAGACTCCGTTATTGTTTCCTGCTTGGCTGGATTTAACAGGGTGCTGTCACTCATCTCCGTGCTGGAAAAAAGCGTCTTTGCGTTTGAGGACCTGGGAGAGCGAGGGCCTTTGCCCCCGCTTCAGGCGTCTTTTCAAATGCCAGTTAAGATTCCATCAAAGGTCTCCTCGCAGGAGCCTGTCCAGGAGTTATGGACCAAGAGAGACTGTGTGTTGTTTCAGAGAGCAGCCGTTCACCTCTCTCCCCTTCTCTCAGCTGGGCTTTTCTCTGTCTGTCTGACAGATGTCCATGCGTTGGATAGGAGCGCAGGTCAGGGAACTCACTGAAACATCTTTCCATTAAAGCCTGTGCGAGGCACACCTGCTTCAGCACTTTGGAAATCTCCACGTTCAGTGAAGTCATTGGAGACTAAAGTTCTTTTTGTGGATCTTCTGTTACTATACTCTATAGCTGGTTATACAGATCAGGTTTTTTAGATCAGTAGATCTAAGTGTTTGCCAACCTATTTATCAATGACAGCAAGTGGAGAAATACCATCATTTTTTTTAGCAAACATGCGAACTAAAGCTTCATCCTGTTGTTTTATGGTAGCAACATGTTGTAAATTGTAGAAATATGTTAACAACATGCTAATTAATGTCAGCAAATATTTAATACTGTAAACAGTATTAAGTAAGTTACAGTATTAATTAAGCTTGTAGCATAATGCTAAAAGATCCTACAAATTCATTCATTCATTCATTTTCAGCTTAGTCCCTTTATTAATCAGGGGTTGCCACAGCGGAATGAACTTATCCAGCATATGTTTTATCCAGCGGATGCCCTTCCAGCTGCAACCTATCACTGGGAAGCAAGTTACTAACATACTAGGTTTTTTTTAAACATACTGAAAACATGCTAGTAACATTTTAATTGTAGCATAATGCTATAAGATGTTAATTACATGCTACAAACATGCTAGCAATTTTTTGAACATATTGAAAACATGCTACTAACATATTAATCGTGGCATAACGCTAAAAGATGTTAGGTACATGCTACAAACATGCTAGGATTTTTTTAACAAACTGAAATCATGCCAGTAACACAAATTGTAGCATAATGCTAAAAGATGTTAGTTACATGTTACAAACAGTCTAGCATCATGACAAATTATGCTAACAGTTAAAACATGCTAGCAACATGTAAATCATGTGCTAAGACATGCTGGAACCCTCTTGAGAAAAGTACCCATTGTTTTACTCAACGCAAACTTACAGCAATTCTTAACTTGAAGGGCTTTATTTTAATGATCTAGGTGCAAAGTCTAAAGCGCAGGGCGCAAATTAATTAAGGTCATGTCCAAATCCACTTTTGGTGTTTTAAGGACAGAAAAATATGCTCTACGCTGCATCACATGGTCTAACTGGGTTGTGCTTACTCTTTGGGTGTGTTTTAAGCATAACGTGCATTAAACCAATCAGAGTCTCATCTCACATTCCCTTTGAGAGTAAGTTGCGTCACGCCTTGGTGCATTTTTCATTTACATGGTGGACTTTGTAAGAGGAAAAACTGAACACTTCACTAGCGAGAAAACAGTTAAACAGACCATCTGCAGCGCGAGGAAAAAGAATGATCCTCCTTCATTCGGCCTCTTTACTGTCTCTTTACTTTTACTTATTACTTCTTTACTTTCGTGAATACATTTACATTTACATTTACATTTAGTCATTTAGCAGACGCTTTTATCCAAAGCGACTTACAAATGAGGACAAGGAAGCAATTTACACAACTAAGAGCAACAATGAATAAGTACTAAAGGCAAGTTTCAGGTCTGTAAAGTCTAAGAAGGGAAGTGTTAGTAGTTTTTTTTTTTTTTTTTTTTTTTGTACAATTAGTGTGATATTCAAAGAGGCAATTGCAGCTTAGGAAGTGAAGTGGAGACTAAATAGTTGAGTTTTTAGTCGTTTCTTGAAAATAGCGAGTGACTCTGCTGTTCTGATGCAGTTAGGGAGTTCATTCCACCAACTGGGCAGATTGAGCGTGAGCGTTCGCGAAAGTGATTTTTTCCCTCTTTGGGATGGAACCACGAGGCGACGTTCATTCACAGAACGCAAGTTTCTGGAGGGCACATAGATCTGCAGAAGTGAGTGCAGATAAGAAGGTGCTAGGCCAGAAGTCACTTTGTAGGCAAACATCAGAGTTTTGAATTTGATGCGAGCAGCAACTGGCAGCCAGTGCAAACGGACTAGCAGCGGAGTGACATGTGCTCGTTTAGGTTCATTGAAGACAACTCGTGCTGCTGCATTCTGGAGCAGTTGAAGAGGCTTGATAGAGTAAGCTGGAAGCCCAGCTAGTAGAGAGTTGCAGTAATCCAGTTTGGAGAGAACAAGAGCTTGAACAAGGAGTTGAGCTGCATGTTCAGATAAGAAGGGTCGGATCTTTCTGATGTTATAGAGTGCAAATCTGCACGATCGAGCAGTTCTAGAAATGTGGTCAGAGAAGTTTAGTTGGTCATCAATCGTTACTCCAAGGCTTTTCACCATTTTGGATGCAGTAATGGTTGCCCCATCCATCTGGATTGAAAAGTTATGGTGTAGAGTCGGGTTGGCAGAAACTACAAGCATTTCCGTTTTTGCGAGGTTCAGCTGAAGATGATGATCTTTCATCCAGTGTGAAATATCCAACAGGCAGGCTGAGATACGAGCTGGAACCGAGGGATCATCAGGATGAAAAGAGAGGTATAGCTGGGTGTCATCAGCATAGCAGTGGTAGGAGAATCCATGTCTCTGGATGACTGGTCCTAGAGATGATGTGTAGATGGAGAAGAGAAGTGGCCCAAGAACAGAGCCTTGAGGTACCCCAGTGTTTAGATGCTGTAGGTTGGACACCTCTCCCCTCCAAGACACCCTGAATGACCTGTCAGAGAGGTAAGATCTAAACCATTGTATAACAGTGCCCGCAACGCCCAGTGACTCAAGCGTAGATAGCAGGATCTGGTGGTTGACAGTGTCAAAAGCAGCTGACAAGTCCAGCAAAATGAGGACTGATGATTTAGAGTCTGCTTTAGCCAGTCTGAGATCCTCCACGACCGAGAGCAGGGCAGTCTCAGTTGAGTGGCCTTTCTTAAAGCCGGATTGCTTGTTGTCCATGAGATTGTTTTGAGTAAGAAAGTCCAGGACTTGATTGAACACTACTTTCTCCAGAATCTTGGCCATGAATGGAAGCAGGGATACTGGTCTGTAGTTTTCAAGTAGCGTATGGTCCAGGTTGGGTTTCTTTAGCAGTGGGGTTACCCTAGCCTGCTTAAATGTAGTGGGGAATAAACCAGAGTCAAGAGATGTGTTAATTATGTGAGTCAGTGTTGGTATGACTGCAGGAGAGATGGCTTGCAAGAGATGAGAGGGAATGGGATCGAGTGGACAGGTGGTTGCATGGCTAGATAGCACAAGTTTGGACACCTCAGACTCAGAGAGCTGAGAAAAAGAGGTGAGTGTGTGTGGTGTTGGTGTTGTATCTTGCGTGTTTGTTGTAGGTGCAGCAAATTGAGCACTGATTTTTGCAGTTTTGGTGCAGAAGAATGTAGCAAAGTCATCAGTAGTAAGTGTGGAGGATGCGGGTGGAGGAGGAGGATAGAGGAGGGAGGAAAATGTTTTAAAAAGTAGGCGAGGATTAGTGGCATTGTTGATTTTCAGACGGTAATACGTCTGCTTTGCAGAAGTAACCTCAGCTGAGAAAGAGGACAGAAGAGTTTGGTATGTTAAGAGATGTGCAGGATTTTTAGTTTTCCGCCAAATTCTCTCTGCAGCCCGAAGTTTTGAGCGATGCTCACGGAGAGCATCCGAGAGCCAGGGTGCAGGAGGACTGGCACGGGCTGGCCTGGATGCAAGAGGACATAATCGGTCTAGACATGATGCTAGTGTGGAGCAGAGTGTATTAGTGGCACTGTTCGAATCAAGTGCAGTGAGTTTGCGAGATGGAGGAAGAGAGTCTGAAACAATGGTGGATAGTCTATTGGGTGAGAGAGATCGTAGGTTTCTGCGAAAGGTAACCAGTGTTGGAGTGTGTGGCGGCTCAGGAGTAATGTGGATGTTGAGAGACAGAAGGAAATGATCAGATATTTGTAGTGGAGTTACTATTGTTTGATCAGTGAAGCAGTGTCGTGTGTAAATAAGGTCTAGCTGATTACCTGATTTGTGGGTAGCAGAAGTAGGTGCTCTTTTTAGGTCAAAAGAGGCAAGCAGAGTCTGAAAGTCTGCAGCTTGCGGTTTGTCAACGTAAATGTTGAAGTCACCTAGCACCAATAAGGGAGTGGCAAAATTAGAAAAAGATGAGAGAAGAACATCCAGTTCATCTAGGAAGTGACCTAATTTACCTGGTGGGCGGTAGATGACAACCACATTTATGTAGAAGGGGTGGATAATGGTGACTGCATGGAATTCAAAGGAGCTGATTGTTGGCAGGGACGGTATCAGAGTAAATTTCCATTCTTTGGAAATTAGTAGTCCAGTCCCACCCCCTCTCCCTGTCTGACGAGGAGTGTGGGAAAAAGAGAAATTAGCAGAAAGAGTAGCATGTGTAGCAGTGTCCTCCGGCCTCAACCAGGTCTCAGTTAGAGCCATGAGATTATAGTCAGAATATGTAGCTATGGAGGTAATAAAATCAGCCTTGTTAACAGCTGATTGACAATTCCAGAGGCCCACGGAGAGAGAGAGTTGTGAAATAGTAGATACATGTATTGAACGAAGGTTGTGAGGATTACGCCTGCAGCGCACCTCCCGTGTTTTGCGAGTGTTAGTAACAACAGGAATTAGAAAACACATAATAAAAGTGCACTGACAACAAAAAATAAGTGTGAAGTAAAACAATACAGTAAAGTACTCAAGTGCTTTGTCGGTGTCTTTGCATAAGGAAATGGTGGATTTTTAACACAATTCTGCGCAGAAATAGCAAAAAATGTCCGCAGATTCCGTCTAGCCCTACACATTCCCAATTACGGAAAGTAATAGAAGTGGGCTTTGGGGACAGTTCCCTTTTAAAAATTTTACATTTTCATATTCAATGTATTAATTCATACAAATTAACCCTTTTTCTGACAATACATAAAATAATAACAATTTCTTATGAAATTGGGCTGATCTTACAAAAAATCAAGAAAAACGAAACGAAAAAAAACATGTTGATTACAAAATAACCATGGTTTTGTTACAGCAATAGTTTAACTGTGGCACTTCTTGCAGAGTATACAAATAGTAACCTGTAAAATAAAAAAATAATTAATTCAATAAATGAACGTTTACTATAATATACTATAATGTTTCTCACTTTTTTCCCCAACAGACTTGATTTTGTATTATGACCTACCAGCTTGTCAAACTAGAGCATAACTGAAAATACATCCATCTCCTCATTTGTCATTATTTCCATAATTGAGTAAAAAGTCAAACGAAGATCTAAATAAGATCCTGAAATATATTTCTGTGTGGCTGCTGTATAAAATTTAGCCATAGCTTTTTCTGAGTGCTTTGTTTAAACAAGTGTGAAACTAGTTACCGTGACAAATTTTCCATCATTGTTTTTGTACAGAAAGCAAAGTTTCAACAGCAATAGCAAAACCTACATATTAGACTGATTTGCCTCCCTGGAGACCCTTTAAACTTGCAGACATATTCAAAAGTGAAGGTGAAAATGTATTAGCATTAAACATTAAATGAGCATCAGGGTTGCTTGAGGAAGATGTCAGAAAAGTGTATTAAAATGTGTGTGCATTTGAGTGAATAATTTAAGCCATCTGTGAATTAATAATGCTTTTAATGTTTTACCGCATGCTTGTGTTATCCATTTGACAATATGTATTAGTCTCTCACACAAAACAGAATTCCTAATCATATGTGATGCTGTCTGTGGCTTTGATTATACATAAGAGCTAGAGAAGAAAACGGCAAGGCCAAATAAATGACTCATTCTTTATGCAACCCAGGCTCATTGGAAATACGTGCCCAGGGCTACGTTTTTGCGAAACGTCAAATGTGTTGCTCCAGCGACTTTTCCTTAGTGCTTGTGATGACAAATCCACTAGAGGGCGCTGTCTTTATATTTGTGAATCTCAAATACTTTACTGCGATACGTAAATGTGCTATTTACACACGTCAGTGAGAAGCTAGGGGTTTGCCATGTATTTATCACCTTGCGATTACAAACCATAGACTTACTATGGTTAACCATTTTTGTGGTATTTATTCAGCACAAAGAATCGCAATCTTTTATTCATAGATAATATGTACAATGCATCTGGAATGTATTCATAGCACTTCATCTTTTCCACGTTTTATTTTATTTTTTTGTTTATGTTACAGTCTTATTACAAAATTAACTTATTTATTTCGTCAAAACTCTACACACAATACCCCATAATGACAATTTTTTTTAATTGTTGCAAATGTACAAAAAAATTAGAAACCTGAAAAATCACATGTACATAAGTATTCACAGCCTTTGTTCAATACTTTGTTGATGCACCTTTGGCAGCAGTTACAGCCTCAAGTCTTTTTGAAGATGATGCCACCCATGTGCTTTGGGTCATTGTTTTGCTGGAAGATGAACCGTTGCCCCAGTCTGAGGTCAAGAGCACTCTGAAGCAGGTTTTCATTCAGGATGTCTCTGTACATTGCTGCATTCATCTTTCCCTCTATCGTGACTAGTCTTCCAGTTGCTGCTGAAAAACATCCCCGCAGCATGATGCTGCCACCACCATGCTTCACTGTAGGAATGGTATTAGCCTGCTGATGAGCGGTGCCTGGTTTTCTCCAAACCTAACGCCTGGCATTCACTTAAAAGAGTTAAATTTTAGTCTCATCAGACCAGAGAACTTGGTTTCAGATGCCTTTTGGCAAATTCCAGGCAGACTGCTACGTGCCCTTTTCTAAGGAGTAGCTTCTGTCTGGCCACTCTACCATACAGGGCTAATTGATGGATTACTGCACAGATGGTTGTCCTTCTGTAAGCTTCTCCTCTTTCCACAGAAGAACACTGGCGCTCAGACAGAGTGACCATTGGGTTATTGATCACCTCCCTGACTAAGGCCCTTCTCCCCCGATTACTCAGCTTAGATGGCCGGCCGGCCAGCTCTAGGAAGAGTCCTGGTGGTTCTAAACATCTTCCACTTAAGGATGATGGAGGCCACTGTGCTTACTGGAACTTTTCAAAGCAGAAAGCATTTTCTGTAACCTACCTTGTGCCTCGAGACAATCCTGTCTCGGAGGTCTAGATACAATTCCTTTGTCTTCATGCTTGGTTTGTGCTTTGACATGCACTGTCAACCCTGGGACCTTGTATAGATAGGTATATGCCTGTT
This sequence comes from Danio rerio, assembly GCF_052040795.2. NCBI lineage: Eukaryota > Metazoa > Chordata > Actinopteri > Cypriniformes > Danionidae > Danio > Danio rerio. The sequence goes on from NC_141044.1 coordinate 10,551,997, forward strand.
TAAATTATGTCCAATCAACTGAATTTACCACCGAAGAACTCTAATGAGGCTGCTGAAACATCTCAAGAATGATCAGTGGAAACAGAATGTACCTGAGCTCAATTTAGAGGCTGTGAATACTAATGTACATGTAATTTTTCAGGCTTTTTTTTGATAAATTTGTAACAATTTCAAAAAATCTTTTTCACATTGCAATTATGGGGAATTGTGTGTAGAATTTTGAGGAAACAATGAATATAACCCATTTTGGAATAAGGCTGTGACATAAAATGTTTTGGGAAAAATGAATACTTTCTGGATGCACTGTATGTACATGTGTGAAAAGGAACAAATGTTGCTTACATGATTTTATCGTAGCAAAAAACCTTTGTATTACCCAGAAACAGCAGGCAAATGTATGCTCGAAGCTCGTTCTTTACACTTTCACAAAAACTTAGCCCAAGGCACATATTTCCAATGAGCCTGGGTTGTCTTTATGATATCAGTCAGGTGCTTGTTTGTTTTTGGACCGGCCCGTGGAAGAGTCCTCTTGGTTCAATGCATCATGGGTACAGAGAGTCAACAAAAATGACGCATGAAGACCTAAAAAAAAAAAGCTCCGTGAACTTGCATAATGATGAATTGAACAGGTAAAGTGATGCAGTAGAAGCCACAAATACTCTCTGTCCCATTGGCAGCTTGGGCCAGGAGATCCCTTTCAGGCAAATAGGTCAGACAGGAAACCCCTCGCTCAATCCGGGCACTTGAGTAAGCTTGTTCTCTCTCAATTCTCCCCCAGACACACCATCCTGAGAAGCCACTTTTTCCTACCACAGGAAGCCCAAGAGAACACTATAGCTAGCAGTCTGACAGGCAAACTGAACCCTGGCCTTTTATATCCTGCCAGGTTCGAGAAGTTGGACATCACCCCAAAAAGCGCCCAGAAGATTAAGCCCGTGCTGGAGCGCTGGATGGCCGAGGCGGAAGCCCGCCATCGCTCTGGCATGCAGAACCTGACCGAGTTTATCGGCAGCGAGCCCTCCAAAAAGCGCAAACGCCGGACCTCTTTCACGCCGCAGGCCCTGGAAATCCTCAACAGCCACTTCGAGAAGAATACTCACCCCTCCGGTCAGGAGATGACAGAAATCGCTGAGAAACTGAACTATGATCGCGAGGTGGTGCGCGTCTGGTTCTGCAATAAGAGGCAAGCTTTGAAAAACACTATAAAGAGGCTTAAACAGCCTGAGGGACTTGTGCCGGGCGCACCGATGGACCCTCTGGTTGATAATATGGAGGAACACCAGTGAGCATCCAATGCGATGGTCAAACATCTGATGTTGCGGACTTTAAAGAACTGGACGATTGCTATCCAATGCTCTGTCGACTGGATGAGCTGTTGACAAAGGCTAAAAGAATTATTGTCAGTGTTATCATCACAAAAGCAAAAACCAAAAAAGTCAAGAAAAAAAAAAAAACAGAGTTGTGTGAAGCAGATTGTGGGATCATATTTAAATCAAGGATGGTGAAGAAACTACTTACCAAAGTTTGTTGCATCTGATTCCTAAGGTTTTTTAATTGTAAATGTGTTTTACATTTTTACATTTTTACTGGGGAGAAAAAAAAAACGAAAGAAAAAAAGGAACAAAAAAAAGAGGGATGGGGTTGGTGGGTGTGACATTCAATCTATGTCTTATTTTATCACTTGGGTTTTTAATGTAAATATCTCTGCTAATCTGTCACCAAAATTGAAATCACAAGTTCCAAAAATATCAACGTTTATTTCAAAACTTGTCACATTATTTATGTGAAGTCCTCGTCGTCTGTGTCATCGGTTCATTAACATTAAGGCATCAGCCAGTGAAGAGTGCATTTGGGAGGAATATTTTGCTAAGAGATTCTCAGTGATTATACCACATGTACCGCATTTGTTGCAGCTTTGATTGAAGCTATTTTACGGCATTGCCAAAGCCTCCTAGCCAAAGAACAAGGACATTGTGTTATACCTTGGCCTGAAACTACTCAAATTCTATTATTCTTTACATGTGATCGGATGTTTTATTTTTTAAAGCAAAGGGTTTTATTTTACTCGTCACACTCAACTAAATATATTCTATATATAAATATATTCATAAAGATTTCAAGTAAATGAGATGGATTACTTTTAAAGATTTCTCTTGGGTTATGCAAGTTATCTTTTTGTCTGTGTGTCTTTATCATTTGGACTGTGCAACAACTCACATTGTGTCAGAACTATTTTCTCTGATGTCAAAAAAAATTTGGAAAATGCTCATTTTGATTGAAAATCAAATATTTCAACATTCATAATTCTTTTTTATTCCTTTTTATATTATATTTCAAGAATCACAAAGGAAATTTTACGTATAGTTGTTGGCAATGTCTTTAGAAAGTATGTTAATGATTTAACAGCGATATAAATAGCTTACAATTCAACCGAAGGGAAATGCTAATGTTGAAAGTGTTCTCCAATGCAGTGTTTCTCAACCACGTTTCTGGTGGACCACCAGCACTGCATGCTTTGGGTGTCTCCTTAGTCTGTCACACCCATTACAGGTCTTTCAATCTCTGCTAATGAGCTGGTGATCTGAATCAGGTATGTTTGGTTAAGGAGACATGGGAAATGTGCAGAGCTGATGGTCCTCCAGGAATGTGGTTGAGAAACACTTCTCTAATGGATTCACTTCATATTTAATGACTACAAGTAAAACTAAAAGTAAAAGGTGTAAGTTTACAGATAAATGATGATGATATTCAACCAAAAAATAAAATTGACAGTTAATTTACTCACCCTTAGAGCATCTGAAAGTTAGGTGATGTTTTTATTTTTAGAATATTAAAGATTTTAAACTGGAACTGAAATGTTTAAGCTATTTAGTAATTCCAAATAATGTAACTCAAAACTACTGACACTTTTAGAGTCAATTACATCAATAAACATGAACTGTAAAAACAATTATGTCAAAAGTCAGCTGTAGTTGCCTAAATTTTACCATCATAAATATGGTAGAAGAATTCAAATATAAGCTCTATTTCATTCATTTTAGTGTTAATACACCAAAGTTTTAAAATATTAAAATCTATACATACTGTAAAAAAACAAACACAACTCCTTCATATTGTCCCAACACAAATCAATGAAGTTAATTGGTAAGACTTTATTTTAATGGTCCCTATTGCGCATTTTGTTGACTAAAAATTGCATTGCAACTACTTCTCATTTGAGCATTAGTAGACTGTCTGCTTAATATCTGTTGATACTTTAACATTTAACTGACTAAACTAAAAATTATTCAAAGATTATTCTTTGTATTTATTTATTTATTTAAGGTAAGTGGTTGTAAACAATGTATTTGGGCTGAATTTAAACCAACAAATTAAGTTAAACAATACCAAATTTAATTTGTTTGTTTCAACACATATAAATCATGTGCAACAATTTTTCAGACATCTTTTTTTTTTTTTTGTGTATAAGTAGCTTTGCAAGTACATGTCAACCTAAACTAACCCTAAAGCCAATTTATCAATCTACTTATAATCCAATGAGAATTAGTTGGCATGCAGATGCAATGTAACTTAAATTCAACGAAATGCGCTAAAGGGGCCATCAGAATAAAGTGATACCACACTCAAAACAAAATGAGTTGAAGCTACACAATTCAAAGTTTTTTTGGGTGCAACTTGTCAATTGTTTTATGTTTAATCTACTTAAATTTGTAAATATAATTGCGATAAATTTAATCTATTTTTGTTTGGACAACAGCAATGAATTGTAACCCTGCATTTTTACAGTGCAGTTAATTTAATTGTTTTAAAAAATTTAAGCGGATTGAACACAAAACAATTAAGTTGTCCCAAAAATACCTTATGGACTGTTGGTTCAACTCATATTAAAAAAAGTAGTTTGAATAAGCAGCAAATGTAATTTTTGAGTGCATTATACCTTTATTACACCGATAAAAACGACCTAAAGCATGTGGTTATGATGAATTAATTGTTTTCATAAATTTTGGTGGATTGAACACAAAACAATTACGTTGTCCCAAAAGTACCTTATGGGTTATGTTGGTTTAAATAAGCAGTTTGAATACGCAGTAAGTGAGCACATTATACCTTTATTACAAAGACAAAACCAACCAAAAGCATGTGGTTATGATAAATGAATTGTTTTTACAAATTTAGGTGGATTAAACATAAAACAATTAGGTTGTCCTAAAAGTACCTTATGGTAGTGGTTGGTTCAACTTATATTTAATAAGTAGTTTGAATAAGCAGTAAGTTACATTTTCCCAAAAACACTTTATGGATTGTGTTGGTTCAACTCATATTAAATAAGTCATTTTTGAGCGTGTTATACACTTAAAAAATGCAGGGTTCCACACAATTCATTTATATTGTCCTAACACAAATTGATTAAATTAACTTTACAGGTTTACCCAATTTAAGTGGATTGAACATAAAGAATTAAGTTGCCCCAATGAAATCTAAATAATTGTGTTGTTTTAGCTGATTTTAAATAAGTAGTTTGAACAAGCAATACAAAAAAATGTTTTTTGAGTCTACCTTTACTACACAGACAAAAACAACCAAAAGCATGTTGGTGATGGGAAAGTCATATAACGAAGCAATGCTCATCACAAAAAGCAGAACAATAGTAAAGAAAATCATAACAATGTCAACAACAAAGGAAGTGAATTCTGGGATTTACTGATAATCATTACTTAATAATTTACAGTTATTCATCATATAAAAGGAAACATACTGTTGACCAGTATTTTTACATGTTTAATATTAAAATTACCGCCATTTATATGGCGAAACTAAAGTGTAAACCCACACTGTAAAACCTAACAGTCAACTTTATCAAATGAAATGAGTGTAGTTAATTCAGAATTGACTGATAGTTAATTCTACTCATTTGAAAAGAGTTTTGAACTCCGTGTTTAAAGTAATGAGTTAAATAAATACCTTATTACTTCAACTTAAATGGAGAAACTTTACAGTACTCATATAGATTTTTTTTTTTAACTCAAATGGGTTGTAGCAATCGGTTTCCTCAAACTGTTTGAGTTCTCTTCATTTATTGGGTTTTTCTGTGCTCAAATTGCTTCCTTTACCCAAATGGATGAAGTTCACAGTACTCATTAGGATTAGTTTTTGAACTTAAATGGTTTGTTGCAGTCCTGTTTCCTCAAACAGTTTGAGTTACCTTAACTTTTTGAGTTTTAAAGTGAGGCAAAATCAAAGACAGCAAAGTCACATATTTACTAAATGGCCCGAGGGTGAGTAAATTAAGCAGATGTTCATTTTATGTCTCTGTCCTCCACTGAACAAGTCAAAAACTACAAAGGGGGCTTGCTTTATGGCATTTAAATATGCTATCAGAATTCCGAAGTTCATAAAATTTACAATTTTGTACTGATTTGTAAATTTGTAAATCTAAAATTAAACCCAATCTACCTGTCCATCAGCAAAAACAAACAAAAAAGGAAAATATTTTAAGGTATTTACACTTGCTGTTCATCACAATGAACATTTACTATACACTAACTAAAAAATCATCCACGTAACAGAAATCTCGGCTCATATTAAAAGAGATGTCTAATTTCATTAACTGAACTCTTGTTGTATGGTAGAATGCCATTTCACCAGCTTGTTGTTTTTCCTGAATATTCAGAAGCATGGCATCTGCGCTCGGTTGCAGAGACAGGACGTCTTAAGGTATACAGGCTTAGGAAACAAAAGCTGTAACCAAAAATGAAAACCAAGAGACGGGGATCTAAGCTCTGCCTTCTGCTCATCCTTTCAATGCTGGACCAAAGCTCAATAGTTATATGCACATTGTACAGAGAAATGGCTAAATGTCGCTGACAATCTTGAAATATGTAACCGATTGAAGAAAATTGATTAAACGGAGGAGTATATCATTTCGAATTACCTCAGCACTGTCCTGCTAAGTAGTGAGCAATGTCAAAACACGATACCTTTCTGTAAAAGTTCAACATGAAGGACTTGTGTATATGTTTGTAAGTAGTTTTCAGATTCTCACCTGCTTTACTTTTACCATGTGCTTTCCAGGGTCACGTGTATAGAACAGACGATTGTTACCTGACTTTCTTCTTTTTTATCATTGGGTTTCTGCATTGTTAATGTTTGTTTTTCTCTTTCCACTATGTGAGATGCATTTTTGAGTTTGATTGCCTGGAATTGCCCTGTATAAATGGAGAACAAAGAAAAGTTGGCAGTTCAACGCAATTGCTTTCGAAAGCTGATGGAAACCTTTTGAAATTTATTGAAGAACACAGACTGGAATACACACACACACACACACGCACACAAACACGCAGTCGAGTTTAAAAAGTCAACGTTGTTATTACTCTCAAGACCTCGAAACCAAAGCTGTTTAACCTGCTAAGGATGCTTTAAATTTTATAGACTGAAAACTGTATGTATTATATAGAGCAATATCTGTTCGGTCAGTTAAGCTGCACTTTGTGTATTTCTTAACAGCTTCAAGTCTGTCACATTAATTTGTACCATAATAATTAATAATAAACAATTGTTTGACATGAAACATGATGGCTGCATTTCTTGTTGAAGAATGTTCATCAGATTTAAAAGACAAAAAGGAAGAATGTCCAGAAGATGATTTCTATCTATCTATCTATCTATCTATCTATCTATCTATCTATCTATCTATCTATCTATCTATCTATCTATCTATCTATCTATCTATCTATCTATCTATCTATCTATCTATCTATCTATCTATCTATCTATCTATCCATCCATCCATCCATCCATCCATCCATCCATCCATCCATCCATCCATCCATCCATCCATCCATCCATCCATCCATCCATCCATCCATCCATCCATCCATCCATCCATCCATCCATCCATCCATCCATCCATCCATCCATCCATCCATCCATCCATCCATCCATCCATCCATCCGTGTATATATATATATATATATATATATATATATATATATATATAATAAGTAATATCAGCATCAGTACAGCCTCTTTACCCTTTGTGTATTACTCCGCCCACATACAGCCAGCAACAAGCAGACACTACAGTTTAACAAATAGTACTACCGTTACACAACAAAATATAGTTTTGAGGCCTTTTAGTTGAGAATATAGTTGTTTAGATTGCAACTATGCAGTTTGTTTGCAAGAATAGTGCCTATTTTAAAATATTTACAATTTCTGAGAGACAGCTCGTCGGCGACAGTTGACGTTTTCTATCTTCAAGAAGGCGACTGAACAGCATAATAAACCTTTACGCTTAGAAGATATAACAGTCTGATTTCTAACTATAGCAGATCAAATCAACATTAAACTGGTAAGCAGCCTGCCAACACTTCCGTTTTTCATGGGAGTATCCCATATTTCAGACCAGTCTCCCGCAAACATCCCGTTTTTATGTCTTTCTAAAAAAAACTCTCGTAAGTTCACCCACCCCCCTCTTTGGTACAGTCTGTAAACTAAACACCCTCGGGTTGCCAACTTTGGCACAGTACCCGATCGAAGCGGCCACCCAAAACCCGCTGCATCCTATCCCAGTTCTAAACCTCACCCCCCAACACCCCCTATAAGTAATATATTCATTTATTCATCCATTCATTTTCCTAGGCTTAGTGCCTTATTTATCAGGGGCCATCTCAGCGGTATGAACCGGCAACTATTTGGCATATGTTTTAGGCTGAGGATGCCCTTCCAGCTGCAACCCAGTACAGGGAAACACCCATACACTAGCATTCACACAGGCACTCATATATTATGGGCAATTTAGTATATTAAATTAATTTATACCACACGTCTTTGAATTGTAGGGGAACTCGGAGGAAACCTACACCAACATAGGAAGAATATGAAAATTCCACACAGAAATGCCAACTGACCCAGCCAGGACTCGAACCAGCGTCCTTTTTTGCTGTGAGGCAACAGTACTAAGCTACCATGTAGCCAGGGCCCTTTTTTTTTAAGTAATCCACTAGGATTTTGGATAACGGATTGGATCAAGTCTTGAAAATTGTTTTTTCAAAAGAAAAACACGGATTACATAATTGGGTGAGATCACGTAATCTAATCTTGGTTTTGATCTGGATCAAACATTTAGTTTGAGGGTTTTTTAGACCTTTTTTGTAGGATTTGCATCACTTTGACCTAAAAAATCTGGATTAAACTGATCCCATCAGAAGGGTGGATTCTGCGTGGATTTCATGCCCAAAATGTAATGAAAACTTTAAAAACGTATCAAATAATACTATATTTGGATCATGTATCTTACAATATATTTTATTTATTCATAAGGTTTTAATTGTATTTGTTCATCCATCAGGCTACATTAATTAGGTAGGCTTTAATGTATTCAGCCTTTCAGTATAGGCCTACAGCAAAGTAGAAAGAGTTTGGCCTTTTAAAATAATCCCCCAAACAGCTTTCAAAACTGACCAAAAACAATAAATTTTATTCTGTCACTAATTGATTTAAATATTCATCACAAAGGAAAATATTTTTGTTTTTAGAATATTTATTAGTTATACACACAATGATTACAAAATAACCAAAAAATGCAAAGAATGGCAATCTCTGATTTTTGAAATCACTTTTAACAATTACAAAATGAGCCTGAAAGGGCAGAAGCACAGCTTCATCTGGCAAAGGAACAACTGACCAAACTGCAGCAAACCAAGGCCAGACTTGAGATCCACCTCCTAAAGGCTCGCTCAGACAAGCTGGTCTCTACACATCAGATGAGGAAGTCTGAAATTATTGTGGAGGTTTTGACATTAAGTCCTTTTTTAATTCAATACATCTATATTTAAAACTTGTTCTAAATATCCTCAATGTACTGTGTTTGTGTTGTAGGTCTCAGAAGAGTGGACTGCTGGAAGAGAATGGGGTGGGGGGTTTTCTTGTTTTTCATTATTTATTTATTTATTTTTTTAAATTGTGTGTGTTTTCATATCAAATAAAAAAAAAGTGACCGCACACTGGCTATTCTACTTGTTTCTCTTTACATATCTATAGTTCCACATTGTGATTTCCTATCCTGTTCGAGCACTGGTTATCCAGATTTAGTGATCCTGAAAAGTTCCCATCCGGATCAGATTGATCCAATCCGATGTTGCTTTGAAAAACTGGCTCAAAAAGTAAGATGGATTACATGATCACTGATCGCAAAAAAAAAAAAAAAAGTATTACTAAATCCGGATAAATTTTATCTGGATTAAACCTTTTAAAAAACTGGCCCCAGATGATATATAGTAGATTACTATTTCATATAAAATCTGTGGAATACTTGATTCTTATTGGTGAGGATCAGTGTTGGGTAAGTTACTTTGCAAACATAATTTATACTAATTACATCACCAAAATGTACGTAACGAATATGGCTGATCAGACACATAATTATTTAGCTTTATTCCACAAATAATACCCCATCAACCTCTCCTACCCAGAAAAAGACTGGATGTTCAGTAGGGGTGCAACTGTTCAATCTACTCATGGTTCGGTATGTATCACAGTTACGGTACGGTTTGTGCTACGCTTTAAAAAAAGTTCAAACAGAACAATTCAAAGAACAATATACATATTTATTGGGTAACAAACATCAGACAATGCAACATCTTCATGCATATGACTGTAGATTTGTGCTCTTCCATTAATTAAATAAAAATGGGGCATTCTGAAAAATGTATGTTCAAATAAAATGCAGCTCGTGGGAAAATATCTGTATATTAATGTGAGGCTACTGCTCGGCCCCGATCATCTCCGATTATTCCACACTTATTCCATTATTCCAAGGCTTTTATATATATATATATATATATATATATATATATATATATATATATATATATATATATATATATATATATATATATATATATATATACACAAATATCTCTTTTAAATGACTATTTTCTACAGAATGCATTACAATACTATATTTGTGCATATACATTATATTATTCAGTACTAAAGCTAAATTTTGAACTAATCGAACAAAACAATTAACTGAAGATCAGTCCAAATATTAGTACACCCAAATGAATACGTAAAGGGATGTTATTCATTAATTCATTTTCTTTTCGGCTTAGTCCCTTTATTAATCCGGGGTGGCTACAGGTGAATGAACCGCCAATATATCAGTACGTTTTTATGCAGCGGATGCCCTTCCAGCCGCAACCCATCTCTGGGAAACATCCACACACACTTATACACTACAGGCAATTTATCCTACCCAAATCACCTGAACCACATGTCTTTGGACTGTGGGGAAACCGGAGCACCCGGAGGATATATTTACTATATATTTACTATGAAATTTAATTTTAAGTTTTAAAGCTAAATGACTATAAAGTTTGAATCATTATTAAGAGGTTAAGTGAATTAAAATGGCATCAAATTACAGCAGGTGAATTTTAACATTACCTTGATTAAGCTTTAACTTAAGACTTAGCCTGAGAGTTAGCCTGCCCCGGACCAGGCTAGATCCCAGCATAAGTTGCCAGAGTAGCTGAGTTTGAACTATCGTAAATTTTATTTATAAAACCAAATTCGCCATTAATAAACCTAACTTAGCAAAATAAGCCTGACTCTTTCTTTAAGCTTGGTTTATGAAACAGGCCCCTGTTCTTAGCAGACAGCGGGTAAACAGAGGGAATAACGGGAGTGATCAGGTGTGTAAAAGAACGCCCAGCAGAAGCGGGACTGAAGTAACAGACCTGTTGTATGTTCGCAGACCTCGATCCGACTGTTAGTGACCACCAATCTAATGCTTTGCAACAACAACAACACAATGACATTGATTATGTTTTTGTGTCTGTCTGATTTTATATTGAGTGTCTGTTGAAATAATGATGGCAATGTGCTGTGATTTGGCCTCACCTGCACATCGTTATCTCCTTTAATTGCCATGCTGAAACACACAGAAGCTCCACACGCACACACCGACACTTGAGGAAACGTGATGTCAACAACAGATTTACATACAAAGAGGTGACTGGACAGGTCTTCGCATGTGTAATGGATGGGAAACAGAAGCGTAGTTAGTCAGTTGTTACAGTTGTTTTTATTAAGAAACCAATAATAATGCTGCATATTCTGAACTGCAGATCACAGGGCGCACCGAACCATGGGAGTACAACAGGACGATGTGTTTTTTCACAGAGAACCGTTGCATCCCTAATGGTCAGTGTGTATTACCATTCCAAGGTATTTACGACACGAAGGAATGTTGAGAAATGACTTGCTTAAGACTGACACTTTTAATGTAAACATTTATTCCCTCTTTATGTGTAATCAGGTGTTTTGTAACAAGTCTCTTGCTCATGTATTAATATTACGGTTTTAACACTTCTGCAATCAATGTTTAAATCTACCACAGCTAAACAAGATCATAGATAGTTTATGTTTGAGAACTAATTTGGTGAACTGAACAATTGTTTACATTTTATGTTAATATGTGTGCAACATATTAACATTTACGAAGCTTTAAACATTTCTGCATCAGCTTACACCCAGAATGCATATGCAGATCACTATGCTTTGGAACAAAGGCCCATAGAACTTCATTCATTCATTCATTTTCTTGTCGGCTTAGTCCCTTTATTAATCTGGGGTCACCACAGCGGAATGAACTGCCAACTTATCCAGCAAGTTTTTACGCAGCGGATGCCCTTCCAGCCGCAACTCATCTCTGGGAAACATCCACTCACACATTCACACACACACACACTCATACACTATGGACAATTTAGCCTACCCAATTCACCTGCAGCATGTCTTTGGACTGTGGGGGAAACCGGAGCACCCTGAGGAAACCCATGCAAAGGCAGGGAGAACATGAAAACTCCACACAGAAATGCCAACTGAGCCAAGGTACGAACCAGCGACCCAGCAACCTTCTTGCTGTGAGGCGACAGCACTACCTACTGCGCCACTGCCTCGCCCCATAGAACTTCCTATGGGAAAATAACTTTCTCATTGGTCAACTCAGCTGCAGAGGGTGGGTACAAAACCCCAGGAGAACCCCAGAGAGAAACAAAACAGGAAGAGAACCGACACAGTTTCTCTTAAGATTTAGTGAAGAGACTTGGACCCTAGAAAAATGGGTTAACCGCACAGCTCAGACATTCCCATTTCGATAACATTCTTTCTTTTTTTTCCGTCGAGAGTCTGCTCAAGTTTAGTGTGCCGTGAAACCAAAAGTCAACACCACTACCATTTTTGCCACCTCAACTGAAAATCCAGACTCCACCCCACTCCAAGCCTCACGAGGACAAAGAGCCGACCACCAGCTGAGCATGTGGGAATAGCTCAACAGAGGAAGTTCTTCACATCACAAACAGAATGCAAGTAATGCCTCCAGATTACCACTGAACTGGTGTAAATTAAATGCAACCCTAAAGAAACCATAGAAGGGTTAAATTGATTATTTTTGGTTTGCTTGGTTTGGTCTTACAGAATCCGAGGTTTTTTCATGATTAACACTCTCTTAAACTCTTATTTTTCTCCATTTACTCTTTTCTTCAACATGTATGAATGTGTGTTTGGGTTAGGTGTTAGGCTGCGTCCGAAACCTCCTAGTACACAGTAGGTACTGCATTTGTATTTAAACATACTACTCAGGCGTTAGAAAAGTATGTTCTATACGGTATGAATGTTAGAAGTATTAGTGGAATTCGGATGTATTACATCCAACATTTCGTCATTGTCATTTTATCACCATTCGTCATTTCTGCGTTTTTAAGTCTGTCTAAGCCAGGTCCAAGCAAAATGCCAGCAGTTGTCTGTAGTACCCCTCACTCTCCGCCTCTTTGCCCTTGTTTGGTATGAACCAGTGTGAACTTGCTTGGTAAGATGACTGTGGAGAGAGGTGTTTTCTCTGAAGCAGGATTCCTCGTGACCATATATATGTAACACCTGCTTTTATTTGGATTTTTTGTTTTTGCGGTTATATACTATAATGTGTTTCTGTTTAGTACAGCATATTATTTACAGTAAATAACTGAACTGAACTATTAAGCCTTATATACCTTAATACCGGTGAGCGATATACCCGGTGAGTGATAAAACATTGCATTCCTCTGTAGCACATCCTCGTGTTGTCTGTAATAGTGTTGTCCTGGTACTGAAGTTTTAAAAGGTCCATTTCCCGCTAACATTTAAGCGCTGCTGAGTGCGTTAATAAACAGCGCTGATTTGCTATAGTATTCACCAGTGCTCACATCACTCAAAGTCTTTTGTGTCCCCAGAATGTGTCTGTAAAGTTTCAGCTCAAAACACCCATCAGATTATTTATTATAGGTGTTTGAAGTGTCTGTATTATAGCTGGGAAAAGGTTGTTGCTGTTTTTACTACAGTAAGAACTTTATCAATCAGTATTTGATGCATTTTTTGTGGAGTTGCAACAAGGAGTTCACGCACACACATACACATAGCGCAGACACATACACACTCACATAGAGCAGACACACACATACACACATAGCGTAGACATACACACACAAATAGCGCAGACACACACACACACACAGAGTGACAGAGAGAGAGACACGCGGCTGTGCTGATGAAGTGAATCTGAAGTTAATAGCTGTAATTAATTACACCCGTGCATACGTTTTAAAACATGTTAAACTTGTAAAACTCACTCTTGATCACGTTTGATGATGACTGATGATCCTAGCAAACTGAACAGACCTTTTATTCCCGGTTGCTTTGCGCTCATCCTGTCTTGTTGATATGATTATATGCGTTACTACGGAGACATGTTAATGCGTGCAGCTGTCAATCAATATTGGTGGGCGGGGGGACAGGTTGCAGTTGATCTGAAAACCGCTCCAATTGGTCCACCAGTTTTATGTTGTTAAATTTGAAAAAAAAAAAGGACTGGGTGTGTTTATTTCACCCCAATATGACAGTATATACACTAAACTTACACACATGTCTGTCCAAACAGCTTTAAAGGGCACCTAGGTTACCCCTTTTTTTCAGATTTAATATAAGTCTTTTGCGTCTCTAGAATATGTATATAAAGTTTCAGCTCAAAACACCCATCAGATTTTTCATTATACCTTTTACAAGATGCTGTTTTATACTGATTTCCAGCAGGGGGTGGTTTTGTCGTACTGCGCCTTTAAGATGAGTCTTTCCCGCCTACTGTTTTACATGCCTTCCCGCGTGCTTTAATCTCCTCCCTCGGCTGCGTCAGACAACAGACAGAGTTAAAGGAAGAAGGTCTCATGTAGCGTTTGTGAGAAATACTACAGTAAGAACTAACCTTTACTAATCAGTATTGTGAAGTTGCGTGGATGAGTCAAACACAATATCATTACAAAGTTTACGCGCGCGCACACACACACACACAGATGTACACGCACACCACAGCTGACACACACACACAGGCAGGGAGACAGACAGAGCGCGCTTAGCACTGTTTTTGCACTCGTATGTGACAGGATACAGGCTAACCTTCAGTACTGTGTGGATATCTGTGATGTTAATGTACAAAATAAACCTGATTTAACTTCCACAAACCGGGATTGAGGCGTCTTCTTTTATAATTGTTCTGACACGCGGCTGTGCTGATGAAATAAAGCTGAAGTAAATTGCTTTAATTAAGTACACAAATACTCTGTTTTAAAACACTTTAAACATGTGAAACTTACTCTTAATCACATTTGATGATGATTGCTGATCCTAGCGAACAGAACAGACCTTTTATTCCCGGTCGCTTTGCGTATGTCTGCCTGGTCTTGTTGACATATACACGTGACTACCGAAACATGTTAATGCGTGCAGCTGTCAATCAATTCGGTGGGCGGGGGGATCGCACTCCTATGTAAAGTTGCGGTCAGTCTGAAAACCGCTCTAATTGGTCCACCGTTTTTATGTTGTTAAATTAAAAAAAAGGACTGGGTGTGTTTGTATCACCCCAATATGATGGTCTATACACTATATATACACATATGTTTGTCCAAATAGCTTGGAAAGAAGATTTTTCACCATAGGTGCCCTTTAAAAGTAGATTTTTTACCATAGGTGTCCTTTAAGACCTTATGTCCAGTGTTGTGTTTGTATTTATGATTAATTTATGTTATTATATTATATTATTTATATTATATTATTTAGAGACATGACATCTCGTTTCTCTGTATGTCCACACATGTAGCAGAATGACAATAAAGCTTGCCTCGACTGGAAAAGTTGACAAAACAAAGATCCAGTTCCCATAATGCAATTCGATAGCACAACCTACAGCTAACTTTTAATTAGAAGTTTCTACAGTGTTTGTTTCTCTAAGTTCTTCAACTTCAAGTATAAAACAGCAAAATGTTATATTTTTTTTAAAACAACAAAAGCTTAAAAGAGATATGATGATGATGGTAAATAATAGCCATATGGTCAAACTTGAAATTACTTGCGCATACTCTGAATAATGCCTTAGAAGCTTTTGTCACGCAACAGAGCGATGTACTTTCAAGAGTTTGGCTGAATTCAAACGTTTGTTTGGCAAAACAATCTCGTTTAACCTTTAAAAGACACATTGTCTTGCTATTTTAACCACGTTAAAGCCACTAGATTTTCCAGTGATTCGTCTCTTCCTGTGAACAATAGCCGTCTTTCATTCTGTCGCTCTGTAATGCAGCGTCCTTCCATGTAATCGCTGATATAAAGCGAAGAGCGCACAGAAATGCTTTTCTTCTTAAAGCCGAACAAGCTTTCAATGGTGAATTCACACCTAAAAGCAAACCGGCGGCCCACGGGCTTCCAGGGTCAGCAGCAATTCATTTAGATTTCCATAGGGTCAGTAGAGAGGAATCCATTGCCAGGGTTATTTCGCATCAATATTTCATTTCTTTGCTGCAACAGATAACAATAATGAGCCGTCTCTAAGAGAGAAAGCACATTCTCTGCTGAAAGGCTTTTGAAAGTAAACTCTGAAGTTTGTGACGGCTTCTCTTGTCCACGAAGCCTTTGAAAGCTTGACTGGCTGGCAAATTGAAGAGCGGTAAATAAATAAATATTAATCATAAAGAAGCACATACAACATAAATTATTAACATTAGGCTGAGAACTGATGTTTGCGCCGTCCTTTCTTCTCATCCTGCTCTTCATTTCAAACGTAGCAGATGTATTTTTCAGTTGTATAGGCTAAAAGTTGTGCTATTTGAAATTCTTTTGTTTTGTCTACACCATTTCATCATATTTTCTATTAGTTCTGTAATGAACGCGCAGAGATGTGCTATTTTTGCAGCCATTGTTTTTGCCGTTCGAGCTGAAGCTTTTCAAAAACTTTTCCAAGTAGGAAGAAAGTACAACGGCTCCATTTTTGAAGCAATTACAGGGATCTTTCTGCTAAATAAGCCAGTTTTCTAGTTGCTCTCGGGTAGCGATTCAGGCAACGAGAAGTAGTAATAGATGTACATGGATTGTAATAGCCTGAAACCATTAACTTATGCCATTTGTTAAGTGCTCGCTGCTAATACCAGGCTGGACCCCTTATGTTCGTTCATTCATTCATTTTCTTTTAGTCCCTTTCCCTTATGTCTTCAGATATATTTCCATTATCTAGCGAAGACCCAAAAAGGGAGATTTTGATTCTCATATGACAGCATCACACTGTTCCTGCAGATTTATAAGTTCCAAATCCATGATTTAATTTATCTGTAATTTTTTTTTTTTTTTTAATTAGGCCAACTTTTTTAAGCAAGGGTTTAACTTAAATTGGGTTAAATGGATGGTTCACGCAAAAAGGAAAACTGTTATCATTTACTCAACCTTGACTTGTTCCAAACCAGAATTTATGTTCTTTTTGTTTTTGACATGCTCAAAAAAAGTATATGTTGGCTTTACAACATGGTATTACAAGGGAGTATGTTACATTAATGATTCTAATGTTATTACAGCCTCAATATAAATGCATACATTCACAATTGACCTTCAGGCCACCGGGAAATGTCCCGTTGCTCCCTATGTACAGTCCGCCCCTAGCAACAAGTTCTAAACTCTAAGGGCTCTATTTTAACGATCTAGGTGCAAAGTCCAATGCGCAGGGCGCGAAAGCATTAAGGGTGTGTCTGAATCCACCTTTTCTATTTTACGGACGGAAAAATCTGCTCTGCGCCACTGCGTATGGTGTAACAGGGTTGAACTTATTCTCTTAATGAGTGTGTGGGTGTGTTTTGAAAATAAACCAATCAGAGTCTCATCTCCCATTCCTTTTAAGAGACAGTTGCGTCCTGCCATTGTACATTTGTAAGTGGAAAAACTGAATGCTTCACTAGTGAGAAAACAGTTAAACAAACCATCTGCAGCGCGAGGATAAAGAATGATCCTCCTCATTCTTTACTTTCACTTTCTCTTTTTCGGGGATAAGGAAACTTGTTGTACGCACAGACATCCATTAGCTTACATAATTAATGTTTGTAAATATATTTGCCTATCGCTGTACATCCTGTGTGTTTTAAGCAATGTTTAAGCGAGGCGCACAACTAACATGCTCTGCGCTGGTCTTTAGACCTCCTCTCAGCTGGTCTATTGTGCCGTCTATTTTAGTTCCTCAAAATAGCGCCAACAATGCGCCTTAACACACCTTTTATCTAGACCGAAACACCCATGAGTCCACAAAGTGCAAATGGATTTGCTATTTAAACTATGTGGTGGAAATGCAGGAAAACTAGTGTCTGAAAATAGCAACACGTCATAGAAACATTTACACTTATTGCGCCGGGTGTATGATGATAGGGCCCTAAAACTCTTTTTTTTTTTTTTTTTTTTTTTTGAGTGAGATGATAATGGTCTAATAAGAGTGGAGGGGTTATTTAAGTTGAGAGAGATTTATTTTATACACAACAAAGTTTTACATATCCCAAAAGGTGCTATATTAAATTAAAATCTACTGTAGATATTTAGGTGACCATTTGAGTATAGTGAACTCATGTTCAAGAATTAATTCATCCTGCTGAAATTAGACATCAAGATGGGTACAGTGTGGTCACTACGGGAATGGACATGGTCGACAACAATACTGTACAGTTGTGTCATTTAAACATGTGGCAGCAGAAGTTGTGTCATGTCATGTTTTCAGCTTGCAGCAGTGCACTTCTGCTGCTGTTGCTCATCTGCTTCAAGGTTTAACATGTTATGGATTTGAAAAAGTCTGAAGAAATTTGACTGTGACAAGGTAAACATAACTTGACAAAAAAAAATTTACAATGTATATTAAACCCACATATACAGTTAAAAGAGTCAACGATGCACATAAATCACATACACACATTTATGCTGTGTGTGTTGTTCCCTTCAGTATTACTTTAGTAGTTATTTCCACTATTTTAGATGTGCTTTCTGTCCTCCTGTGTTGATATGTATTTTTGTAAACAATTTAAATGAAAACAATTAAGTGTGTGTTTGTGCACACTTCTCATTATTTCTCATTATTTACTCTAGGGAGAACAAAATAATCTTAAGGACCAAAACACAATCCAAAAGAGATATGGTTGTGATACTCTTGTTACGTTAAAATAGGCATAATGTTTTTCAACTATGAATAAAAATAAAATGTCATTATGTCAAATGTTCTTGCATTCTCGCTGGTTCATTCTCCCTATCTAACTTGTTAAGTCTGAACTTACATGGAAAGGATGCAAGTTGGAAATTTGTGTACTTGATATTGAGAAACGACCCCAATCAGGGAGTGAATATCAGCAGCCAAGCCTCCGTTTTCAGATGTCTCCATTTTCCTCCATTTACAGTGACATGGAGCACCAGCATTTTCAAATGAATATAGCCTCTTCAGCATTTTCAAAACTCTCCGTTTTCAGTGGTCGATAACTTCAGGGAAGTGTGAAAAGAAGGCTTATCCACAGCAAACGAAGGATTTCAAACATATTAGTGTTAACAGAGCCTGAGATAATGTTAATTAAAAGGCAAATGTTAATTAGATCAAAAACCAAATCTGCAAGCTGTGGCTTTGGTTTCAGAAGACTGAAGGACAGATCTTGATTCATTGACCAAAAGAACCACTGTCTCCAGTTCATCTGTCAACTAATAAGCTTAAACACAAAGGTAATGTAACACAGCTGGCTACAGTATTTGTTCATGTAAATAATTAATTTCTACAGGTATCTGATTTTACCGCTGATGACTCCATATTATTATTATTAAAGCTACAGATCAGTGTGAACTCCACAATTTAAAGGGCTGACCCTCTCCACATCTTGTTTTGATGCCTTTCAGGGGAGATCAAGCATTAAAGGGCTCAAATTTTGGCCTTTTTGCAAGATGTAAAATAAGTCTTTTCTGCCTCCAGAATGTCTGTGAAGTTTCAGGTCAAATACCAATCGGATGATTTATTATGGCCTGATGGAAATGTCAGTTTTGGGGTCAGATGGAATTGTAGCAGTTTTGGCGTATGTGCCTTTAACATGTGTCAATTAAAAATGAGCTGGTTCTCCCAATCCTGCCTTCTCTTGGGACATATACCCTCAGAGAAGTATAAAGCTGCAGTCACACATCACTTTTTGCCCCATTGACTTAAATTCATATGCATGCAAATGTGGCTGACTGGAACAGCAAGCTCGTGCAACAGGTTTTGCATGTCGGTGCATTCAAAAGTTCAAGTTTGTTGAACTCTGAACTCTGATCTGCGATTTTCTGACAGAAGATCAAGACTTGACTCCTCTGTGCAGATATTTTAAGTATCACAAGTACCACACATACCACATTAAAAGGAATGAGCACACACAAATGCCATAACAATGCTAGCTGCGCATGTGTTTAACATGTTATGCTGTTTTTATTCAGAGCAAATGTGATAAGTTGCCCTCCAAACAGGCAAATATGCTTGTATATAGAGATCCATTATATCTATATTACTATACTAAATAAACTTGATTTAATGTCCACAAACTGGGACTCCAGTGTGATTGAAGCATCCTCGTTTATAGTTGTGTACACTATGCAGCTATGGTGATTCCAGCTAACATGAATTACGTAGTTCAAAAAGTATTTTCAAATGCTATATTTTTTTTTTGTGTACCACTTACTTCTTTTTGAAATGCAGTTGAATCACAGAACAGATCTTTTAATCTCAGTTTCTTAGCAAATCCTGTCTTGTGGACATGTTTTTACACATTAATACTGACACATGGTAATATGCATCTGCCAATTAATATCGGTGGGCAGGGAAAACCACATTGGTATGTCACCTCGCAATAGGACTCAAAATCACTGGGATTTAGATCCTATTTTAACATCAGGAAATATTTTAATATAGGTTTTTGTTTAAACATGGGAGGTTGGGGTTGGGTTACTAAACTAACCCTGGTTCCCTGAGAGGGGGAACGGAAATGCTATGTTCCTTTACCACAATGATCGCCCCTTAGCAGTTGAGGTGAAAGTCTCTTCAGCTAGAAAAGGATGCCTCAGCTTGGCACGCGCTGTGCTTTTATTTCCAAATTGATTGCAAGTAGCGCCAGCTGTGCGTGCTGATGCTGCCAACCCATTGGCATTTCATTTCCCAGTTGTATACTCTTTCAGATGATTGGATTCTGATGAAATCCCATAGTGGAAGTTTCCACATAGCATTTCTGTTCCACCCCTCTGGGAACAAGGGTTACTTTGGTAAAAAGAGCATTATCTAGTGATCATCTACAGCAGTGGTTCTCAAAGTGGGGGTCGGGACCCCTTGAGGGGTCGCGGAACAATGAAGGGGGGTCGCCTGGTTATTTCCAAAAATCTACTTATTATTATTAGGCCATAAGAATTACCATATTTTATCCATAACCAACTGAAGAGAATAAAACAGTTATTTATAGTTACTATAGTAGCTTTTTTACTAGTCTATTGGATTGCGACCCCTGGGGTAAATACATTATATTAAAGACAGCAATAGCGTCAGATGCAGTAGATTGATTTTATAACACCAGCTTAAACTTTCTGGCCCATTTACAGCACTGATATACATTAAAAAAAATTAAACGAAGAATAGACTTTGGTCTATTGGTGTGTAAGTGCGCCATTGCATGCAAGTTTTCTGTATTTATATTGGGGGTCGCGAGTCACTGGCATTGTTATTTTAGGGGTCGCGTGCTGAAAAGTTTGGGAACCCCTGATCTACAGCACAGGTGTCAAACTCAGTTCCAAAACTGCACAGTTTAGTTCCAACCCTAATTAAACACACCTGATCAAACTAATTGAGTCCTTCAGGCTTGTTTGAAACCTACAGGTAAGTGTGTTGGAGCAGGGTTGGAACTAAACTGTGCAGGGCTTCGGCCCTACAGGAACTGAGTTTGACACCCCTGATCTACAGAGTTACCAAACTTTTCAGCCCGCGACCTCTAAAATAACAATGCCAGTGACTCATGACCCAAATATCCTCTGAGGGGGTAATAAATATACAAATGTTGAGCGCACAACAATTCCTACATAAACATGAGCATATTGACAACACGAAAAAGTGCAACAGTCTAACAACTATATCATATTTATAGTCATTTATTAATTAGTTTAATTTATTATTTACCTCACCTAATGAGATTGTTGGGCACAATGTTTTCAGCATATATTTATTTTTAATGTATTTGATTGCCAGAAAGGTGTCAGAATGTTTAACCTGCTGCGATAAAATCAATCTTCTGCAGATGACGCTATTGCTGTGTTGTTAATCTAACGCAAACACACCAATCCCCCCCCCAAAAAAATGAAAGGCTGATGTCTTTTTATTTGCAATGTTGTTGTTTTTATGTAACTATTACATAAATAATAGTTTATTACATAAATAATAATTTATTAGTGTAATAAAATTTATTTGTCTGTTGGAAACTTTGAAGCAACTCTCTGTCATTGTTCAGCGACCCACACTTTGGGAACCCCTGATCTACTAGAGCTAAATAAAAATGAATCTTGTCTAAACTAACTAACATACCAACTGAACAGCTTCACATAACTTCCGTAATGTCTTTTACTAATACATTTCATAAAACAAATCTATTCCTGCAAGCTGTTTTTTTTCCCAGCTATAAATTGTAAGAACTTCAGCACAAGATAAGTTACGTGAATGCACCAGTGCTTGTTTTCATTCTGCTTTCCGTAATGTTTTCTTATCCTTTATGAAAAGCAGAAGCGCGTCCTGCTTGTGGACCAACTTCTCCTAAAAGCAGAGGTCTCGATAATGCGCCGTATCTGGATCGATTTGTTCAGGGCAGTGAAAGCAATAATTATCCTCACGCTAGACTTCACGCTGCTTTTCAAAAGCAGAATCCTCTCATATTTACTGCTTGCTTCAGTGGAACACGTTTCTGCTCAACTTCCAAGTGTCAGAAATTGCCCTGAGAGAGAAAGAGAGAAGGAAGACAAGAGAGAAGAAAACATTATGAAATGTCAGCAGCTCAAATGGATTACTGTTCAATATCAGTCAAGACACTCTGAAAAGGAAAGTGAGAGAGAATATTCGGCTGCGGGTGAATGTGTGCGTGTGTTTGTGCGATCCCGATGCTTTTAAATTGTTCTTTTTGTTTTTCCATCAGCGGCAAGGTGCTCTCTTGGCTTATCTCCTCAGTGCTGGACGTGTGGCAGGACGATGTTCTCTGAAAATGAACTGTCGCCATATACCTCAAACGCGTCTACCTTGCACACTCCGAGGCGCATACACAAATATATAGCCACTCAGGCATCTCGGCTGTTTGTGCACACCTTGTTGCCTCCGGAGGGGCAATTACCGATGCTCACAGCCTGTCTGAGGTGTCAGTGGATGGGCTCCCGTCCCAACGCTCTCCCTCCGTCCATCTCTCCTCTCCATTATCAACAGGGTAAATAATGCCCCTGCCTCTGATGCTGATGGAGATGTGACTGGGACAACAGATCCAATTGCCCTCCGCTCCATTTATCTTTAGCAGCTAAAGCCGCGTTTTAGCGTTCAGTAAGTAGAACTTTGAGGTGAGAGCGGCCAACAACAAAATGCCCTGAGCTCCAGGATGCAATGCAAAATGCTGTATAGCTACTACCTGAAAGATTTCAAAAATGTATGCATTAGTTGTTTTCTGTTGATAACAAATAGGCCTGTTTTTCATTTAATAATTTTAACACTGACTTATTTTGAAAACGTAGCCCTATATACGTTTCTGGATATCGCAAATTATGTAGTCAGAAGTATGTACGGCTGCATTTTGCTTTAAAACGAACAATATGGGGTGGTATGACGCCATTCCTTTTCACACTCACCAGCTGACTGATTACTTTCATATGGACGGCTTTCCTGCTGTTACCAGTTTTTCCAGTTAGCTTGCCATATATGCTGGCTGATTTCAAACGCAGAGAGGAGTTAGCCATGATGAGGGGTTCGAGTTCAGCAAAGAACGGTTTCAGAAAGCGGGTAAGACAAAAACAGAAGCCAAAAAATAAAAATAAGCAAACAAGTTAATAACAGGGTGAGAATGTGGTAAAATCTGAAAATGTGGTAAAAATCAAACAAGGGCTTTTATTTTTCTGGATTGCTTTTTAAAACCGTCGGTTGGGTTTAGGGAAGTGGGTGGTCGGGTCAATCTGTGCTTTTGAAAACACTATTGGTTGGGTTTAGGCAAGGGGGAGGGTGGGTCAGTTGATCAGTGAGTCAGTCGACAGCGGCCTCTAGTGGATTTACGCAAAAACAGCAGGCACAACTGGCACTCGTGACAGAAATTTGAGATCTCTAAAAGCATACACAGCGGCTTCTTTGCGCAAAACAAAAACTGCAAAATAATGTACCTCCTAAATACAGGGGTATGTTTTCAGGAAGAGCCTGGGTTGGAAAAATTAATTTTTGCATAATTTTCATCAATTGTTTTATGAAAAAAAAAATTAAAATAGAAAAAAAAGGTTTCTTCAAAGAGAACCACACTACAAATGTGAAGTGTCCAATGTTTTTGCACCAAAACAGAAAACTATTTTATTGAATATTAATTTACTTAATTCATCTTAATGTATTTACAAACATAAAGAAACAATAAACAACACATTCATTACAGTATTTATTTATCTTTGCAAATGTTGGTTAATGGAAATAAAGTTCATTTTAACGCACAGTGCATTAATTAATGTTAGCAAGCCTAAATTTGAATTTAAATAATACATTGGTACACTGTAAAACCCAATAAGTTAGGGTAACTCAAACCACTTGAGGAAATCAATTGCAACAAACCATTTAAGTGAAAAAACTAATCCTAATAAGTACTGTGAACTTAATCTATTTGAGTACATGAAGCAATTTTAGCACAGTAAAACCCAATAAATGAGATCAAACCAACTGAGTACTGTAAAACTCAATAAGTTAAGGCAACACAAACCGTTTAAAGCAACCGATTGCAGCAAACCATTTGAGTAAAAAAAAAAAAAAAATATATATATATATATATATATATATATATATATATATATATATATATATATATATATATGAGTACTCCATTTAAGTTGTAGTAATAAGCTATTTAATTAACTCATTACCTTTAACACTAATTTTAAAACTCTATTCAAATGAGTAGAATTAACTTTTAGTAAATTTTGAGTTAATTACAGATGTTACTACTTCAATGTGTTCCTTGTGCCGCCACACTTTAACCACAGATATTCAGCTTTGCCTTTTCACAATGCTAAACAGACTGTTCTGTAGGCGTAGCTTACTGTGTGTGATGTGATGTGTTCAATTAAAATATAATTTTAATTTAGTTTTTCTGGTAATAGACATGCTCTTACACTATACTATGCTGTAGAAAAGATACATGGTGAGAAGTCAAAAAGCAAATATAAGAATTAAGTTATTAGCCTTCAGTGCCCGATTAAATTGCGTTGGGGTGAAAATAATGTTTTGATTTCTTTGACTATCATGGCAATGTTATTATCTCAAATCTTAAACGTGCGCATATGAAAAACAGCAAAATAATATAGATTATCCTGCCGGTAGAGCACATCACCTCACAGTTGTGAACTTGCGATCACCTCAACTTACATTTAAAATTTGTTTACCTGGTTTATTGTAAACTTTTTAAGTGCAAAGAGGATTCGTTTTGGAAAATAGAATTGAAGAAATGAAAGACAACTAAAGTGAAAGCAACCTCTTTGCACTTAAAAAGTTTAGAATAACAATAAATCGTGTTAACAAATTTTAAATGATTAATAAAGGAATTATAAGGCTTTGACTTATTGTTTAATCTCATTTACAAGCACAATAGCATATTTAAGGTTGCTGTGTGGGCTATTTCTGTCGGTTTGCATCCCGTCCCTTTGCGACCCCTGGCGGCTCATTCACAAACTGCGGTCATACAGTAAAAACAAAGCGGCTCC
This sequence comes from Danio rerio, assembly GCF_052040795.2. Taxonomy (NCBI): domain Eukaryota; kingdom Metazoa; phylum Chordata; class Actinopteri; order Cypriniformes; family Danionidae; genus Danio; species Danio rerio. The sequence continues at coordinate 10,577,338 of NC_141044.1, forward strand.
TATTTCAAACGGCGGCGGTATATAACGCGGCGGTAATAGTCACTTTGAACTCTCACCTACTGTACACTCATTTCAGTTGATAAAGTTGACTGTTGGGTTTTACAGTGTATCAACAACTTCACATATTATTAACCTGCTTGAGTTGATCTTTGTCAGGTGTCTATTGAAATTCCCCAAACATTTTCTAAGAAATCACCACTGAATGTTGAACTATGATTAATAAATTCTGTACATGGGTTGGAGAATAAAGTAAATTCTGAAAACATGTTAAAAATCAGGCTTTTTTTCTTTCTTTTTCTGGATTGCTTAGTAAAACTGCAAAAAAAAAAAAACAATAATAATAAAAAATAAAAATAAAAAAAACATAGCTCCAGGGACATATTTTGCTCTCTCCAGAAATGTAGGGGTACGTTATCAGAATGAGCCTGGGTTGCAACCGGCAGTCCCAGGACACTTCCATGGGACCATTCGTTTGAATCTTTGATTTTTTTTTTTTTTAAGTGTAATGCTTGTCAATATTTACTGCCATTGTTTACAACCAAAACAAACTAGATATTTTGGTAACACTTTAGATTAAGGAACAATCACCTGCTTATAAGATTGTAGCTGTTTATTAGTACTTATAAAGTGATCTTGTTCTACTTCCCTAATCCTACCAAAATCTACCTAAACCCTATTACTACTAAAAATAAGCAGCTAATTTGTAGTTTGTTAAGCTATTCTTAGTTATTGATTTGTTAAGAGTGTGAATTGTACATTTAAATAATGTGTCAGCCACATCCTTAACATTACTTTTTGAGGTATGAAAAAGAATGATGTGGCATTGACAATACAGTAATGTATTGTTCTAAAGTGTGAGCAAATGATGACTAAAAGTTTAACTTATGACTTACTGAATATGACATTTTCATTTCATGTCAATCTTAAAAGTAATAGTTCACCCAAAACTAAAAAATCTGTCATCATTTACTTATAGATTTTCCTGTTGGAAGCCTGTAACCATTTCTTACTATCAAAGTCAATGGTTACGACTAGGCATGGGCCGGTAGGATTCTGATAGTATGATAACCTCCGATAAAACATGGTTTCACCGCATTGTGATTACTGCTCCAAAACATGTTCTTTTTAAATGTCTGGGTAGAAAACAACAACCTCCCCCCCTTTAAACACAATATATATTTTATTTTGAGAAACATTTAAAATATTTTGGAACAGTAAACGTGTCTAAATAATACAAATGAATCACAGATTTCATTACAATTTAAAATGGCAACTTTGGATATCTTTTCTGCTGGAGATACTGTTGTACTAAAAATGAAATAAAACGTAAAACAAAAATATTACATATACTTACATATAGGAACGATATAACAGAAAATCTTGGCGGTTTAAAACATTGACTTTTCCAAACAGCGGTCCCTTCAAAACGGCTATCGTCCCATGTCTAGATACCACACGAGGGTAAGTAAATGATGAGTTAATTTTTATTTACTGGGCAAACAATCCCTTTTAATATTTCTTTAATTTAGCACACGTCATTTTTATTATACATGACATAGTTTTAGATTTAACGAAGTCACTAAAACAGCATTAGGGATCACTTTAAAGACTTCTCTGTGTCAACCGAGAAACAACAAGAGTGTCAAAATGAGCTGGAAAACCTCTGCCAGGAGACAGGTTGAGGCTATAGTGGATTTTGGAAGCCCTTTCAGGAGGGTCCACTCATTAGTGGTCAGCTGCACCCTGAACATTCGGACTCTCCTGTCCCCCCTCTTCTCCACTCCAGGCCCTGATGAAACCCTTTTCACCCACTCAGAGCAAGAAAATGGCTGCAGGAGGAGGAGAAAATCTTAGAGGTGCATTGCACAGAGAGTCCTGGATGTCAACAGGCCCATAATGATACCTGATAGCCCCTGGAAAACACTCCTCTCTCTTTCCCCCTTTTCTTCTTTCTTTTAATTTCCCTCTTTTCCTTCTCCTAGAGCCCTTCTCGCTGCTCCACGCCTCAGACGCGGTGCGCTTGAAAGCATAATTAGAGGTAAAACAGTGACTGCATCTCCCATCATCCTTGCACGTAACCATCGCAAAGTCCTTTGTTTTTAAAGCTCTCTCCTGGAAATTCTCCTTTTCTCTCTGACTTTTTGAAAAGCTGCTCAAAAGGAGGTGGAGGTGGGGAGGAGGGGGGAGGGGGGTGAGAGGGTGAAAAGTGGGAGCAAGAGAGAAAGAGAAAACGCAAGAGAGTTCCCTCTGCGAGTCGCCAAGGTGCTCTCTAGTCCATTGTGCAGTGTGCTGTCAGGTTAAATTAGGGAGTACAGGCTCTGTGAGTGTAAAAAAATCAATACTTGATGGAAGATTGCTCCCCGGAAAATCTGTTTTGATTCCAGGATTAATTCTTGACCAAAGGCTCCGCTGAAATGACATGCCATTAGGGCCGAAAATGAACACATTCGGCAGTGGAAATTGGATGGAAATGTGTCAGGTGATTGCCCCGGCTGCTTGTTTTGCTCTCCTGGAGAGCGAGCGAGAGAGAGCGAGGAAGCAAGAGCGCCGTGCTGGAGGAAGGTGTGGCGGCAGAAAGCCTGGCATCCGCATGCAGGCCCCTCGGAATCCATTTTCAGGCCTTCGCCGCGGTCCTCCCGAGTATTCTCTGGGCCATTGTTGTCCGGCTCCTGCAAATGCACTCTGTGCAAGGTGAAATGCATTTGTCCACTGGCTGCATCTCTCCTGTGTGTTCCCTTAAAGCGCGAGATGAAGAATAGCCCATCTTAAAATAAAGCAGGGACCTCTTTTCTTTGTCTCTGTGGTGCGCAGGAAAGAAAGGGAAAATGCAATATTGATGAGAGTAATGTGTTTGTCATCACTTGTAGCGTATCTCCAGAACCTGAGTACAAAAGATGAAGAGGAAAAAAACTAAATATTGCTCCAGAAGATAACATGCTTTAAAAGAATAATCAGTGTTAGAACTATATATTTTTTTATATGCATTCATTTTAACTTATTTATGTAGGCATATTATAATTATAATATTATAGTAAAGCCAATCCCTTCTACTGTTATACTTCCTTTATCAAACACTTTACTCAACATTTAAATAAACAGACAATCAATACATGCTTTATTACATAGAAACTGACCTAAAAAAAGACGAATCAGATTATTTATTTTAAAATGTTTTCAAATATATGTAGACATTATTTTCGAAGTAATTTTTAAAGACACAGTGAGTGAATAATTTTTTTAGTTCTTATACCAAAATGAATATGTGTCAGATTATTTATACATTTTAATATTTACCATTATTTATAATTACTGTACCTATTAACTGAGTCAAACAGATTAACAAAATATGCCCATTTGAATTAAACTTAGATATCTATAATTGAATATGCTTTTTGAAAGTCAATCTTGAGGTAAAATAATACCTCTTTACAATAAAGTTCCATTAATTAATGTTAGTTAATGTATTCATTAACATGAACTAACAATGCATAAAACATAAGTTAAAGTATTTATTCATGAATTGATTTATTTTGTTCGGGTCAGTTGATGAAAATAAAAGTTAGTCATTGTTTGTTCATGTTAACAACATTTTTTTTTTTACTGCAATCAAAATAGGCAATTACAACAGATGGAAGTACAAACAGACAGAAGTACATGCCATACAAATATTACTTTTTGCAACAAGCGAAGTGTGGCAATTTTAAATAAATATAATAAAGGTAAAGCAAAAGAAAGACAATGAGAAAGAAAAAGAAACAAAAATAAATATATAAATGAGGGCACATGAAAAATAATACAAATTAATGCAGAATATTAAATAAAGCACATGTTTGATACGTTTTAATTTCTTGTTATTAGACTGGTGAACTATGGTTTTTAAGTACAGTTCCAATTCTTGTTAAAAAAATACAAATTTTAGCTTACATTGAGTATATTTGCATTTATGTATGTATATATATATATATATATATATATATATATATATATATATATATATATATATATATATATATATATATATATAAAACTTTCTAATAATTAAATGAGGTTTTTACAAAAAGTTGAATTAAGAAATTGTTCAACAGACTCAGAAGAAGTCTCACAGAAAGAACAAGACTTTAATGGCATTTCAGAATTTTTGTAAAAATTGTTTTACTGGATAAAATCTATGAATAAAAAAAACAAAAAAACATTTCTTTAATTTTACTTTTTTTTTTTAATTCTGGGGGAGTGACCAAACATACAACCATTTAATATCTTTAAAAATGTTGTTCCAATAAGAAATAGAAGATGGATTTTAAATGACAAGATCTAAAAATAAAGACCTAATTTTATAATTGGATTTTACTTTGGATTTTGTAAAAAGAAAACCAGCACACTGCAGCACTAGCTCTCAAAAACGTTTATTGTAACAGTTATTATTGTCATTGTTAATAGTTACAATAAAAAACAATTTTGAGAGGTAAAGTGGCCTCTTGCCGATTTTCTTTGGACTTTTTCCACTGTGTTTTTGATCGAACACCTCCCTTTGAGAATCTCAGATGTGCACACATTTCTGTTTTTTGGTTTATTAATAAATAATGTACATATATTGGTCAGTCTTAGTTCATATTAGTAAATACATTAGCTAAATAAACCTTATTCTAAAGTGTGACCTAAATTGTTTCCTGATGCATAATTTACTAATATATTATTTGCGTATTTATAAATGTTTAATATAAAAAATGCTTACTCTTTAAAATCAAACATGCAGTATAAATGAATGTTATTTAAGCCTATTCCAAATATTAATGAATCATATTGATTTTCTGCCAAGTTTAGAATTAATTCTCCTTCATTTATAATTAATATATTATATTTATATACCTATACAACTTATTTAAATATAGATACATTTTTATTAAGAAATGAATAGTACATTTACGTTTTAAATGTCATAATCTCTGTTACTTCTTTTCTGAAAGTCTTCTATAAGCTGAAACTTGCTTAGCTGCTTAACTTTTCCACAGAGTAACATCACTCTGTGGTGGTTTTTCAATTAAATTTCACCATGGATTCCTGAGGGTTCCCGGCACCTGTGATGAATTTGGATTTTCCACACTGATATCAGCACTGAACAAAGTGCTAACGGTGAGGAAAAGAACCCTAAATGGATACATTTCTACCCACTGGGCAACAGAGGATGATTCTCTTCTCATAAAACTCTCACCTGCTGGGCCACTTCACTGTCTGAACCATCACACCGGCTTGTAAAAATTGGGCCCTTTATGAGACATAATTTATAACCAGGATCAAGCACTATTCACTGTTGTGCAAGGCACCAGGATGACAAACGACTCATTTTGAAAGTTGCATACCTGAAAATTATCCCTTTCCCAAAATAGCAGTGGAGATGAATGAAGCGTTTTAATTAGCATAATTGTAAAGGTCACAGTTCTGTCGAGGTGGATTCATCTTCACATTATAATAACCGCTCTGTTTAGCATATGTAGCATAATAGCTTCGACAAGCCAAACTAATTAGATTTCTCATTAAACATGACACTTTTGAGAAATAAAGTGGTGTTGCTTAAGTGATGTTGACACTTGAAGTATTGATTTAATGGGTCTTTCAATAATCTAAATTGTTCCATGTATTGTTTGTCTAATGACCATCGTCAGATTCTTTCATTTCCGATAAACTGTTCACACTTATTATTGGCTATTGACCGAGACGTTTGAATTCGCATTCTGCTCTGATTCCTTATGCAATTTCAGTTTTAATTTATTTAATGTGGCAGCAGAATTGTATTTTTGTCCTTAAAAAAAACTACATTATAGATATATTATCACAGGGCGCAATGCACGATCCCCTCATAGCAAGAAGGTCGCTGGTTCGAGCCTCGGCTGGGTCAGTTGGCATTACTCTGTGGACTTTGCATGTTCTCCCCGTGTTCACGTGGGTCTCCTCCGGGTGCTCTGGCTCCCCGGTCGATTCATTACAACAAGGCTAACTCATAGAGGACTCGGACAGATCATCAGCTCAACCCCCTCTCGAAACCAAACACAAATTATTATGTATTTAGCGTCATCTAGCGGTTTTATACTACAGTACAGTTTTTATAGTTGCCTTTTTAGGACTTCATAATCTTAAAATGTAAAACGCATCTCAATAGGTTTTTTCATTATTATTATTATTATTATAATTATTGTTATTATTATTATTATTATTATTATATCTATTTATACTGGGAATTGCAATAAATTTATGTTATACATAGGTCTTAAATATTATTGATATGCCTATACCAAAATGTCATCTATATAGTTTACTGATAAATAATAATAATAATAATAATAATAATAATAATAATAATAATAATAATAATAGTAATAATAATAATAATAATAATCTATTTATACTGGGAATTGCAATAAGTTGATGTTATACATAGGTCTTAAATATTATTGATTTATATACCTATACAAAAAGCCATTTGTATAGTTTATTATTAAATACTAATAATACTAATAATCATAACAACAATAATGATAATAATAACAATAATATTCTATTGAATTGTAGTAAATTTATGTTATACATTATTATTGATTTATATGCCTATTTTAATATATGTTTTATTCATTTACATCACATTGGATTATTCATTTTAATCTAATTTGTTTTTTGTTTGTTTACATTTTTTATTATTATTTATTGCATTTATTTACATTTTTGACACAGCTTTTTTTCTTTTATCTTTTTTTTTGATTAGCTTGTTTATTTCAATCGTATTTACATTTTGTAATGTCAAACTTAACATTAACAGGGAAATATGACAATTCTTAATTGTAAATACAGAGTAAAAGAAATAATAACAAGAACAAGAAAATAGAGAAAATATAAATCAACAAGGGTTTATGTGTCCTTAAAAAGGTTGTCATGATGTGTCAAAAATTTAGCAATTTTTCTTATTTTTAGTCTAAGAGAGAGAAGGTGAGAGTCAAATTCAGCAAAAAAAAAAGGGAAAAATACAAAGGAGATTTAAGTAATTTATGCTTAAAAACATTTGCATTATAAAAAGTTAACAGTGTATTCAATAGACCAAAAAAATGGGATTTTAAAGTAAAAAAATATCTCTGAGGACAAAAGTGTGCCAAATTTGTAAACTTAAAAACATAGAAACTTAACTCAATCCAAAATCTTTTTGTTATGCCACATAAGAAGTATAAGAAGAAGTATAGTAGAAGTATAGGTTCTATCTGACTATCTAATTTTGTTAAAATTGAGTTATTGACATATTCTTATTAAATTACAACTTATTTACATTATCAGATGTTTTTTTTATAACTTGTTTACATTTTAAGACTTTTTATTAAAAAAAACAAATGTTACACACATAACATTTGCTGGAATGCAAAAACTTTAAAGCTCAATATCTCAAAATTATTCAGAAGATAAAACCTTATAATTGCAAGGTGACGAAATAGGGAGCTGTTTCTTCAACAAATCCACAAAATGAACAAGACGCATCAACATCAGCATATTTGATGAAGATAAATTGACAGGGTAAATTTTGAGCGAAATTGTGGAGGCTTAATGAATCTCTTTAACCTTATACCAAATTTATTTGCCCAAAGCCAGGCCTTTCTCCAGCTCACATCTTATATAAAGGAACCCCAGATGAATTTACCTCTGGGGGTAATTCTTCTCTTCTGTTGAAATATTTTGTGAACCTGATTAACAGTCCACTTTATCAAATGAAATAAGCGTCAAAAATTACTAAAAGTTAATTCTACTCAATCTAAAAGAGTTTTAAACTCTGTGTTAAAGAGAATGAGTTAATTAAATACCACATGACTTCAACCTAAATGAAGTAAGTTCACAGTATTCATATAGATTTGTTTTTTTACTCAAATGATTCGTAGCAATCGGTTTCCTCAAACAGTTTGAGTTGCCTTTACTTATTGGGTTTTACAGTACTCAATTGGTTTGAGTTCTCTTTATTTATTGGGTTTTACTGTGCTAAAATTGCTCCGTTTACTCAACTAGATTAAGTTCACAGTACTCATTCGGATTAGTTTTTGAACTTAAATGGTTTCAATCAGTTTACTCAAATTGTCCATTGTGTATGTGTGTAAATGAGAGTGCATGGGTGATTCCAAGTGACGGGTTGCCGCTGGAAGGGCATCTGCTGCATGGAATGTGTGCTGGATTGGTCGGCAGTTCATTCCGCTGTGGCGACCCCAGATTAATAAAGGGACTAATAAGCCAAAAAGAAAATGAATGAATTTCCGATCTAAGATATCAATGCAACCCAAATATCTGGAATATCACTACTAGCTTTATTAAACAGAAGATAACTTTTGGCTTATTATTTTAAGCCAGCTGCAATAGCTTTTATTAAGGTATTAAATATGGAAAGTTGCAGAAGTTATGGAGATTCATAAATAGTTTGTAACTTAAAACATTGTCAACATCATTAAACACAGATAATATACAATTAAAAATTTAAAATGTAAAAATGTGAACAGGATATTGTACACAAAAGTATTATGTTAAACGTTTGTGAAGTCACAGGTTAAATAAAATCATGCTCTTCACGGGCAGACCAGCAGGGGCGACATACTGAGCAAATAAGCCCAGAAGCGACCAGAAGAAGAAAAGCGCTTAATATGCACTCTAATGACGTCAGTCACATGACCACGTGGATGTGAATATGGTTTATGGTTCCTGTCACAGGCCGAAACAAGCATCTCTTACTCTTCGGACGCCTTCTTTAGGTTGAGTTCGCTGTCAGTGAAATTAACCATCGCCATTCGTTGACTGGTAACATCATGTCGTGGCTGAAATCAGTGGCTTCTAGCGAGGAAGTGTTCGACGAGGATGTGGATGATATTAGTCTGCAGAACAAAGAATGGAAATACAACATGGAAAAACGCGTAAAGGTATGTGAACAGTCCTTTATGAACGTCGAACCTTTTACTTAAATCGTTGTGTGTACTGAAATCCTTTTTTAAAATCTATTATTTTATTAGAATGTAAATGAGACCGTTCATATGTTGGTTGTAAGTCTTTACAAAAACCGATGACAAAAGCAACAATCAGGGTGTATAGCAAGAGAAAGCAGCGCAGTCTAGAAACGACTGCCATGTGGTTTTCTGTCAGGATGGTTTCAGAGAAGGCATTGATGCAGGGAAAGAAGCGTCACTACAGGCTGGTTTCAACATGGGATACAGAGAAGGAGCCACTAAAATGACAGTCATCGGTCAGCTCAAAGGAATCATAAGGTAAGTAGGTGCTTTTGTCTTATTTGTCATTATTTCAAGGTTTCTTTTAGTACACCGTCAGTGAGACTTTTTAGATAGTCAGACAGCTTTTTAGATACATTTAGTAGGAGTGATACTTAATTTTGCAGTTCTTACAAATTATTTTAATTATTATACTTTACTGTTATTATACATATTTGTTATGTGAAATTCACATAACAATGGCATAATTATGAGAGTAACCAACAATACTAGCCAACAGAATTGCAGAAGTAAGGCTAATTTATTGTAACTACATTCTCAAAATGTTCTGGTAGTCAAAAGTATGAATGTCATTAATTATAAATATTAAAGTAAACAATTAAATGTTGCCAGTTTCAATACATTTTAACAGGAGAAATAAACCTTAAATTTTATCCAAAATTTGGTGACTTCTTTTAAAATGACACCAACATTATAAAAAATGAATCACATCTTCTTGTTTTCATGAATACTGTTCATATTTAGGGTACAATTGTGAACCGCCAGCTAAAAAAAAAAAACATTTTTACACCAAATAAACTATAGGCATGGTGCAAATTACAGGGGGGTTTGAGGGGGATTGACCCCCCTAATTTATGCTAGATCCCCCCCTGAAGGACATGAAAACGAGATATATGGGGGTAAGCCCTTTATTACTGAAAAATTGTTTCTCTGATCTGTATTTTAAATAATAATATTTAATAAAATAATAAAATATATGCATTTGACCACCCTTTTTATGGTTAATACCATTTTGAATGGATATTAGCGCTAATCAGTCTATGCAAGAATAAACATTCATTTAACAGATTGAAACTGCAGATCTAGTGCTCCGATAGACACCGTAAGGGCTCTATTTTGACGATCTAGGCACAAAGTCTAAAGCACAGTGTGCAAAAGCATTAAGGCCGTGTCCAAATTCACTTTTGCAGTTTTAAGGACGGTAAAATACGTACTGCACTGCGGCGCATGGTTTAATAGGGTTGTGCTTAATCTCCTAATGTGCTATGAGTGTGTTTTGAGAATAAACCAATCGGAATCTCGTCTCCCATTCCCTTTAAGAGTCAGTTGCGTCACGCCATGGCGCATTTGCTATTTGTATGACGGACTTTGTAATTGAAAAAAACTGAACACTTCACTAGCGAGAAAACAGTTAAACAGAGCATCTGCAGCGCAAGGAAAAGAATGACCCTCCTCCATTCGGCCCTTAATTTCACTTCTCTCTTTTCATGGATATGGAAACGGTGTTCTATGCACAGACATACATTAGCCTACATAATTCATTTTGTTCAAGCGCAGATATTTGTTTCAAAACTATTTCTAAATTCAGTACGAATAAATGAGCAATAATAACGAAGTGTGGTCACTTTATATCCAAACACACATGCTGTGCTCCATATGGTCCAAATTCTGACAGGTGGCCAAATCTAAGCTTGTTTTTAATAAAAAAAAAAAATATATAAATATGCTTATAAAAACTTCTACTGATAATAACACTATACAAAAGCAAGTTGTTGTCAATAAACTAAAAAAAAAAATAATGTGTGACGAAGAAGGCATGGAGGCAGTGGTTTTTATATTCATGTAGAAAATAATAATTTTTGTAATATTTTATTCCTTAGATATCTTTACATATATTAAAAAAAATTGCGTATTGCTGTATTAAGCAATGTGTAAGTGAGGTGCATAACAAAAGCGCTCTGAGCTGGACTTTGGACCTGCTTTTAGCTGGACTATTGCACTGTCTATTTTAGTTGCTCTAAATAGCAACGCACCAACAATGCGCACAACACACCTTTTCTAGACCGCAACACCCATGAGTCCACAAAGTGGCGTAAATGAATTTGCTATTTAAACAACATGGTGGAAAACAAAATAGAAACACGTTGGGGAAAACACATCTTGTGCCTTATTGTGCCAGGTGTATGATAGGGCCCTAAGTGTTTACAAGACTGTTTTCTTGTAAAATAGTTGTTTGTTTCTACACAAAGCCTGAAAGTAAGGTCAAATTAGACACATAATTTGACCTACAGTAACCTCTGAAATAGCTAATCAGAGGATAGTGTAGGTCAGAAAAGCGTCTGCTAAATGTAAATGTCTCAAAACACTGAAAACTTAAATATGTTTTATTAATAAATTAGATGTCATTTTAAATGAATACATAAATGACTGAAGGATGTCTTACACAAACTAACAACCAAAAAATTTGACCCCGCTGATGGTCAATGTTTAATTCGCACACTGACTATAGGCACACTCAAACACATATGCTCACACACACAATAAAAATCTTCTACCATTAACTTTTATGAATACTTTTTTGCTAAACACTTTTTACACCTATTGTGATGAAATACTGTACACTCACATGGGGAAATCTAGACATTCACAGAGAATGTGATGAGGGTGTTTCTTTGTGCAAAATATATATGAACACACACACACACACAAACACACACATATATATATATATATATATATATATATATATATATATATATATATATATATATATATATATATATATATATATATATATATATATATATTAGTGCTGTCAATCGATTAAAAAAAATTAACTAATTAAATTGCACCTTTTTAAAAAAAATAATCGCATTTAAAACACTGAAACTTGTAATTTTGGCTATTCAAATGTAAAATTAATGTAAACGCAAGACAAAAACTATTTAAATTCAAAATATAATTGTTATTAGAATTTTTGTTTAACTTGTAACAGATTTCTTCATGTAAACAACATACCCCCAATCAAGATCCTGGCTTGACAGCCATATTTATTACAGAAATTAAAACACAGGCATGTTAACGCCATTTGAATTTTAAAACCAATAAAATGCCAATTTCAATGCCAATAAAAAAATAAAAAAAAAACATTGATTTCCATGTTGGATTCTAAGTGGACTGCAAAAAATGCCAAAATACAGGCATTACAGATATGGAAAATGGAATATTATAATAATAAACTATAACATATAACATTTGGACTAATAACATTTAGTCAAAATGCTCTGGTATTTTTATCCTGAAGCTTACAGTTTTAACTGCAATACATTACGTCCAGTCAGATGGTTGCATTCTATGCATTCTGAACACAGAAAATGACTGACTTCCTCTCTACCACTTCTTGTTTATTAGTGGTGTGTGACTGAACACTGCTCTCCAACTAAACAAGAAGCCTTTTCAGCTGGCTTAGTCAGATTTTAAACAAACTCTGTTTTGGTGGGTCTGAAATATGAATAAAACACAGATTTAAAAAAAACAGTAAACAAACCAACAACAGGACAAAATTCTTCAAGTGTACCTGCCCTCAGATTTTTGTCTGTGTCTTGCTCATTACTATTCAGTTCAGGCAGTGATGACGATGAATGGTGTCTTTGCTGCAAATCTTTGTGTGTCGCTTAATAGGAAATCCTAGTGTTGTTTTCACTTCTTTACACCATATGGAAACAATAACAAAATCAACATCACATGTACAATAGTAGACCACATTGGAAATCCACAGATTTCGACAGATTTTTTTTAGCCTATTGTTGAATCTGTTTATTTACTATGTAAATATGTGTAAATGTACAGTGCTCAGGATGACAGGATGGGGATAAGTACTACCCATTTTGAAAATTAACATTTTTATAAAATTTTTCCGTGAACATAGGCAATGTATTTTGGAAAATTTAAACAAAACAGATTTTTTAAACGGATATATTTATTTAAAAACAAATTTAGTCACGAAACATCTTTAAAAATTAAAAGATAATACAATTAATTTCAAGCAAAATATTGCAAAAAAAATAAAAATACACCCTACAAAATTTTTACAATTTCCTCTTTTTCTTTTAAATTTGTATTTAATATTTTTCTATAACTTATAAATTTGGGTTTACTAGTTTTTGGACTGATATCGAAGTTATTTTGTTAAATAAGCTCCACATTTGGCTTCAGTACTGACAAATCTAATCTGTATATGTACAAATATAATATTGTATAGCTTTCGATTCAAAATATGATAGATTTGTGCAGGGTGTACTTGTATATGCTGAGCATTGTATATTTTTTCGGTTTTATTTTAATTTCTGTAATATTATTTACTAATATGCACATCTTTAAACGATTTGTTTACTATACTGTTTGTAAAGAAATATTTTCTGTCATTTGGTAAATGTTTTACATGAAAAGGTTGCTTTGTTTAACAAATAAGGGGCTGTAATTAGATTTGCATGGTAAACCTTATAAGTTAAAAAGTTCTTACTATTTAATTCTTGTTTTAAGTGTTTAGGTATTATACTCCCAAAATCATTCCTTAAATTTGCAGATTTTGTACAAAATTCTCTGCATAAATAGCAAAAAAATGTCCACAGGTTATGTCTGGCCCTGCTAATAATACTTTTTTTTTTTTTGCACACAGTATTGACTTGGTTTATATGTCTGTTACAAAATATGCACATCATAAAATCTGTTTTACTCAAAAATTACAGTGTAGATGCTTAGCAAACCATGACTATATGTATCATTTTCAACATACCTACAAGTGTGAACAAATCCTAAAACTCAAATTCAACTGAAAATTAAAAACATTTATAAGGAAAGCTTCAAATATTTTATACGCTGTAATAATTATATCATTCAGCCACAGCTGTCAAGCATAAAATCTTTGTTTAAACGTATTTAAGAGAGTTGTGTGAGCCTAAAGAAAATCAGTCACTGACTAGGGCTGCACAATATATCGTTTCAATATTGATATCACAACGCAGGACTGCACAGTATATCGTTTCAATATTGATATCACAACGTAGGACTGCACAGTATATCGTTTCAATATTGATATCACAACGTAGGGCTGCACAATATAGTATTTCAACATTGATTACAATGTGATCATTCGCAATAGTCACGTTGCAGGATGTATGCAATGTTGAGTTTGTTTTATAATTTATCACTTGTGTTTTTGATGCCTCTGATTGTATAATGATTTTAAAAGCATTCAGGTATAAGAAATTGTACCATTTGTGCCCTTACTACAACAAATTTTATTGAATTAATTTTATCATTCAATTACTGTACTTGAAAACCGTTAGACTCGGGAAACGATAAAAGACTTAGGGCATACTCACACTATGCTATCCGAACACAATGAAAATGTGTCGGGGAACCCCAAAAAGTTTATAGATTGCTTATTAGATTTTATGGAGATGCACTCATGTCGATCTCATGTCGAAGTCATGTGGTGAAATTATATCGCAGTAATGATCGCACAAATACAAATGATTGCAATGTTAAAGTTTTCTAATATCGTGCAGCCCTATCACTGACAATAATTTAGTTGTTTCTATTTGGTGATTCTACAATACTAAGATTATTCATTTCAGTCTTCTGTTGTTTCTGACACTGTATTTGTATTCTTCTTCTTCACAGTGCGCTGCGGTGCTGGTGTCAGGTTCAGCTGCCTGAAAGCCCCGAGTTAGCCTCTGTCACTGATCTCCTCCAGAGATTGGAGACGCATGAGGATGAACTGGTGGAAGCCATGAGGAAAGCCCAGCAGAGGCCTATACCTAGTGTGACTGAGATGGTGGATGACATGGAGGACCTAAATGTTGAGCAAACCAACCAGGGTGGAGAATCTAAATGCTCAAATGATGGGGACTGTTGTCGGAGAGATGGAGCGAATCGTGAATGCTGTGACGTCAGAGCAGAGAGTAAAGATTCCCCAGGAGTTCCCCCTCATGGTTCTTTCTCTAAAAGAGAGAGTCTCAGAGAGCTGCAGAAACGCTGCTTGGACTTGGTAACAGAACTCGGGCTTCCAGAAGAATTAAAACTGCACATTCAGCAGCTCATAGACACTTAAAGTGGATTCAGGATTGCATTTGCTAATAACTGCGGCATAACGTCTGAGTAACATCCTGTGTGGGCAGGAAACAAACAGCATATTCTTGGAAAGAAAATAGCCTGTGCATCAGTTGACTCAAACTGATTAAGTACTTGAGGGAGTTTATTTATATATTTTTTACACTGTGATTGATTTTTCTGCATTTTTTTACATACACTATCATCAACGCTGAGCATTTTGAGACCTTTTGAGGAATTGTGTGATATGATGTGAACAGTTGAATCCTTATTCACTTGTCAGGGATAAAAAAAATAAATGCAATGAGTTGATAAGAAATCTATGTTTTGCAATAAAACATTTCAACTTTGTATAGTGATTCATTTTAATTCCACCATACATGGGCAAACTGAGCGAATTACCACCCAATAAAGCGATTCGTTTAAGCAAGCTGTTGTGTAGCAACTTATTTATGCTTCTATTTATCCTATTTATTTAGCCATTTTGATTTATATGATGTATTTATATAAACAAAATTAAGCAGCTTGGAGCATGGGTCAGGTATCAAATAACTAGGGCACGATTTCTAATGTGTGTGTATTTTTGTTTAGCGGGTTGCATCTCTAGAAATGTCAGCAGAATTATTAGTAATCTATAAACCATCCTGTTTTGAACATTAATCTATGAGGAAAAGTCTATACCCTTCCAGAAAATAAGTGAGCTTAATTGTAGTGAAAGTGCAGTTCTAGTTAAATGTATCAAAGCAGTTATAATAACTTTCCTAATCCTAGTTCTGACCGGCGGGGTTGATATAGTTGTGTGCTGTGTGGATAATATGTGGCTAATGGATGTGGAGACCTTTAGAATCAGATTTCACTACATTCCTTTAATCTGAAACTGCACTGCTTCTCACATGTAAGCAAAACTCAAGAACAAATAAGGGTACTCCCTGGGCTACTTTTAAGTCATATTATTGGTCAGTTAAAACAACTTATTCGATTAAAACTTACTTTTAACAGTTCAAGAAAGCTTGCAGTTCAATGAGTTCCTGTGGGGAGTATATTCATAGACGGAAAGTGAAACTACAGTCATTAATACACGTCGATCTTCCTGGACGCAAAAATGGACGATTCTATTGAGAAGTGAAAGGACAAGTCTTCAGATTTAGGTAGGAATCATGGCATTTATATATTTTAGCGTTCGTGACATAAAGATAAATGTGCAATATTGATTAGCCTACAGATACACGTGATGTTGTTGACAGTTCACGTTGTTAACGCCAAACCTTTGAACATTAGTAAAAAATATATTCAGTTTGTATTTGAATCTCTTAAAATTTAATTTATTTTGAAATAAGAGCACTTCGAATATGTGTTTTGGACAAAGTGCTGCAACTGTGTCTTGTCAACAACCATCATTCCGAGGCTGCGGACGCTTGTGCCATGCTGGGCTATACACCCTCTGTCACCATAACAAATAAACGCACTAAAACTCGTATAAGGAAGAATGCAAGGATAGCGAACATCAATGTCTTCGTGAAACTGAAAGAAGTAATTAGCAACAACCTGTTTAGCTGGAACTATTGAAAGTGGTTCAAACGTGAGTGTATAGATAGACAATGTATGACACTTTTACAAATTTAAGCAAAAATGTCGTCAGATTAGTTCGTATTTGCATAAAAATGTTAACCATTTAGTGCAAACTCTTTTATACTATTATTTAGACAGCTCAGATTATGCTTTGACTTCAGATGAAATTATAAATCATTATTTTATGACCCTAAATTTCAGTCAGATCAGTTGTCATTTGATTGAATCCTATAGCTAGTAAAACCAGTATTTATCACTGATTCATGGAACATGGGGCAAATAGTGCATTAATAATCAATTTAACACAACTATTCCTTTTTTTCTTTTAGAATTGATGTTTATCTTTATTTTAGCAAATTCTTGCTACATCTAAAACAGTGCTTCTACAGAGAAGAGTTAGTCATGTCATCAAACATTTTTATCAATAGCAACATCTCATATTAAACTAATGTTCTGTGACAATGACATATGTTATGATTTTAAAGTTATGTCTGCAATTAATGTCAACACTGTATGGTGTTTTTTATATCGTTATTAGCAATTTAGACACTTATATCAATTGTTATTTTTATGTTGTTTTATATTGTTTTTATAGTGTTAAGTTATAAGTGGTAGTCATCACTCTAAAGGACCCCTTGCCACAGTTTACCTCTGCAAAGTACATCAGTGTCAGATAGGTTTATATATGTTTTATAGTTTTAGAATGCTAATGGTAAAATATCCTGTCACAATCAGGATATATGAACAACACCGTCCTCCAGTTTCTGAGGAAATGATTTTTCTCTGAAACTGGCTGCACTAGCAGCTTGCTTCAAGGGAACAAACAATGGCAACTATGCATAAGCTCCGTTATGGTTTGTGAAAGAAATAGCTAAAATGTTAACACCGTCAGATCCCAACACCATCAGATTTTCTTAAATCTAAATCTTGAAAAGAACAGAATAAGTGTAAATGTTTTAAAAGGTTTTAAAACAATAACATACAGTTTGTTGCGATTGTTTTAATTCAGTAATCAGGGGATTCAATGTGTCTAATAGTTAAAATGACTACAAATTCAGGTTTATGTTAATGTTCTCAGTACTGTCACATTCATCACATTAATATTTTGAAAATAGTTCACTTAGCCATCATACATTTGTTGGATACGACTCACCTTGTGTTTTTATGCAGTTTAGAAGACAATGTAAAATAACCCCATAGCCAGATAAGTAGAGAGCTACAAGCTGCTTGAAGCGAATAAAACACACAATACATAGTTTGTAAGCTTTAGAGAAGAATGAGGCAACCATTTTAATCACACTTTCAGGTGGTTTTGAGGAAGAAGAAGCTGGTTTAAATAAACTGTGTGACAAAGTCCCATACATCAGTAGCCTTTGGTGCTGATCAAACATCCAGCGAATCCTGCTAGGTTAGGTAACAGTAGCAGTCATCAGTAAAAGGACTTTTATGAGGGTCAAGTTTTCCCTGGGCAATGTTACATTTAGGCGTCACGACGGAACAGCTAAAAATTCGAAAGTAAAACGACTCTGAGTCCACTTTTTTGGAGCGATTCTAGCTTTAACCATGGTGAACTTTCAGATTTAAACCTCAGATGTTTTCATTTACTTAGATTTGTTACACAACAACACCATGGAGGGTCATTTTCAAAAACCCATAATAGAGAAAAAATTTTAAGTTGTATCAAAGCCTGGTTCAATATCTTAGTATACTTAAGATACAAAAACGTAGTTTCATTTGTCAAAGTACACTTTTTTTTCAGTTGTAAGAATGAGAGGTTGTGTCCGTGAGCATATGTAACTGCTTTAAAACTTCAAATGTTTTTCATAAATATGAGAACATTAAAGGGTAGCTAAATCTCCAACACTATTCTTTAAAACATCACAATGTCCTTTCCTGCAATATCTGAATGTATATTCGGTGCAAAATTCTTTGTAGATATCCAGTCCTTTGTAACAGTGGTCACACAAAAAATAAAAATAAAATATGTACACCTACATAACTAACCCAAACAGTTATATGTCTTAACACCAAAATATGAGAAAAAAAAGTATTATTATTTAGGTGAGGTTTGAACTTCCACATAAAAATAAAATATGTACACCTATGTAAGTAACCCAAACAGTATTATATGTCTAAACACACACAAAAAAAAAGTATTATTATTTAGGTGAGGTTCAATCTCGGGTCGGCGGCGTCGTAACACAATATGCTGACCACTGGACCACAATGGCGCTGTTATGTTGGCACGTGTGGCATAAAAAATAAGCATTGTACTGTTACTTGCAAGACTTTGGCTTATTGGCCTAAACTTTTTTTCCCCTTTTTATATTTCTGATCAAGTAATGTTAGATTTATTAATGTTGTTCATCATCTGATTTTCTTTGAGCATGTGTAATATTCATTAATATTAATTATTGTAATTCTTGTATTCACTAAGGTGCAGCTGTTTTTTTTTTGGATAAAAGCGTCTGCTAAATGACTAAATGTAAAATGACTAAAGCTGTCATCATTAACCTGCAGGCTGCATTTTGCTCACGGGGCTGCGATAAAATAAATAAAAAGAGCAGAACTGCGGCAAAATATTAAATAAAAAGTGTGAGGCTATAGTCAAATAAATAAATAAATAAATGAAAAAAAGGACACCGGCTCTTGCGGCCAAAAAACGGACCGGCTGACCCAATTCTCACGGTCCTCCCGATTAGCCAATCTGGGCCTGAATAGTGACCAGCTATTGACAATTTTCTTTTTAGGGCAAATTTTGTCTTTAATTTAGCTACAGTTTAATGAGCTTATTATAATTATTAGTAAGTCATAATAAAAGCAATAATAATTTGTAGAAATAACATTACATTTAGAATAGTTCTTTTTTTAATTTGTAAATTTGTAATCATGATTATCATTGTAAATATGTGATGTCAGTTTTGTTTTTTTGCTTTTGTGTGTGTGTGTATTTTTTTTTTTTAAATGTACAGACTAATAAAGAGTTTTGTGATTTCATCTACAGGTTTGAACAGATGACCAGATACCAAGAAGTGCAGTTTACAGTCTGCTCCTGCAGCTGGACTAGTCTTGCCGAAAGATTTTATTCACAGACACTGCTCAAATGTATTTGTACAAGACATGTAGGATCCCGTCTGGAGAAATAATATTTGTATATGGCTAACCCTCTGGAAGTGAAAGCGGCTTGCGCTAGATAACTGCACATACTTTGGTTTTAGACCCAGTGAAAGTGGATTTATTAAAAGTTTTCACTGAGTTCTGTGCCAATATGGGGAACTGTTTGGACTGTTGTGGACAAAAAGCCCCATGTGACCATACAGAGGATGAAACTAAAGGTTTACTGCCCAGCTCTGAATCAAAGACTGGAACAGAAGTTTGCACCAGTCCAGATGAGGAGTGCAGGTAAATATATGAATTGTCTTTTTAATTCAGGTTATTTCATAATTTCCAAAGTCATAAGGCTGGGACACACCAAGCCAACGATCGTCCATTGGTCAGACTTGTTTGACTGGTGTGTTCCACACCTCTCTTCAGGTTATTGATGCATCTAGTTGATTGATCTAGAGAGTGCTTTGATTGGTTATTCAGCATTGAATCAGACCATGAGAACAAAAACTGTAATCAAATAACCAAGTAAACAATAAAAAAAAAGAAAAAAAAAACTGGCTGTAATTTCACTACTTTTCACAAATATTTGCAAATGATATAGATTATTAGATAATCAGACATATTTGCACAAGCAAATCCCTCTGTGTTAAGTGAAAATAACTGTGATGGTACTAAATGCTGTGTGCAATTTATCTTTAGGTTTCTCTTTGTTGAATGAGAATACAGATTACAGCCTCTTAAGGTTGCAGAAAGACACATCCTCTCATGCAGACAGAGAACGTGCACTCTTGATTCAGTTGGCTGCTGTCCGTTTGGTGTGTTCAGGTGCAGCTATTTAGTCCAGATGGGACCATACACAAGCTGACAACACAGCTGGTATTGGTCTGCGCTAGTTGTTTGGTGTCGACTTGGTGTGTCCCTGCACTTAAAGATCAGCCGATTCGAATGTTATCACTCGGTTAAATGGGTGTTATCAGTGGTTATCAGCTGATAGATATGAGCCAGTAGGGGCCTTCTGCGCCTACTGGTATGCCCAGAATGCTATTATCATCCATCCACATGGTTAATAAGCTATAGATTACGTACGGCTGTGGCCATAAGCGAATATTTTATATTAGTTATTACATTTCCCGTTAATTGTATTTTATTAATGTCTACCCCTACCCTAATCCTAAACCCATCCGTCACAGTAATGTAAAAACAGATCTAGATCTGGAGTCTTCGCTATTAGTACAGCTGATTAACCATGTGGATGGATAATAACAGCCTTCTGGGCATACCAGAAGGCCCCTAGAGGCCCATATCTATCAGCTGATAACCACTGATAACGCCCATTACATTGAGTGATAACATTTGAAGTGGGTTTTGCATGAGTGGAAATGATTCTTTGTGGTTTTAATGAAAAGTGTCTTACTTTTGTTACATGTCTCAACTGTGGAGTAAATATACACAATTTTAACCGTGTCAAAATCCTTTTACATTTTTTTTTTTTGCTAAATACAAAATATCTGCCAAACAAACAAACAAACAAACCCCCCCTGAACATTTCATCCGATGTTACCTTCACAATGTTTTAAATTTCAAAAAACAAAGTTTTAGGCCTTAAATACTTTCATTTCACCTAAATATATGACCTGGAACAATACTCTCGTTCCAGTGTTATAATAAAGGAATTTTAATGCTGTACCACAGCTGCAGCAGGCACAATGATATTACACAGCATCTGAAAATAGTCCCCAGCTAGGTAACAGCGCTACATAATGTCATTAAGCCTGCTGCAGCCATGGTAGGGTAGCAAAGTGCCTTAATTAAAACTCTGGAATAAGAGTAATAGTAGTATGTAACTACAGAAGAGTGAAGCTTTAAATGGGAAAATTAAAACTCTTTTT
The DNA here is from genome assembly GCF_052040795.2 of Danio rerio. Taxonomy (NCBI): domain Eukaryota; kingdom Metazoa; phylum Chordata; class Actinopteri; order Cypriniformes; family Danionidae; genus Danio; species Danio rerio. Next base: position 10,599,029 of record NC_141044.1, read on the forward strand.
TGTGTGTGTGAAATGCTAGTGGTCTTATCTGATTTAAGCTAAGCTAAGAGTGCTCTCTGGAGATCTGAGACCATTTAAAAATAATTAAAGTGGAGTGCTCCTTTAAGTATTGTGTTTTAGGTCTTTATTTTCTTGTCTATGAACTGAAAAGATTGCGGAAAAACTGATAGGACGTCAGTGAGAATGTTAGATTTTAGTACAGTCCAAACCCCCAATACAAATGATGTACCAAACCAAAATGTGATATTAGAAAAAAATTGTCACACTTTACAATAAGGTTTCATTAATTAATGTTATTATTGCATTTACTAATATAAATATTTACAATACTCACACAGAATTTATCATTAATCACAGTTTAACATTTATTAATCAATTTTTACAATGCATGTATGTTAACATTACTGCTCAGAGTTAACAACATGAGCTTGATTTTGCATGTTAAATTGATGTATATTATTATACGAACTTTTTCATGTTAATTTAGATGAAAATACAGTTTTTTTTTCTCCCCAATTGTGGAATAAAGCTGTAAAAAATGAAAAGGAGAAGGACTATGGGTACTTATGGATACACTGTATATAGAAGTAATGTGTAGTATAATAAACTGAATAAAAATAAAGTTTTTTTTTAATAAACATGTTCAGTTCAATTAACATTTTATTAAACATGGATCTTAAACTTCATTTATTTTTGCTATAGTAGGCTAATTTTAAAAATGAGAGCGATTAATTTGAGCAATGAGAGCAACATTTTAGAATACTTTTTTTTTTTAGCATTTTACTTATATATAAATTATGAAAATGTAAATTTGTTCACCCTCAGGCCATTGAAGGCGAATTTTATTCTTTTCAGTAGAACATTAAAGAAGATTATTAGCTAAATTTGTGGTATAATTTGTATAATGTAAGTTAATTGTCACCCATTTTTGAGGTTAAAATATAGATACACATACAGATGAGTACAACTTATTTTGATGATACATTCTGAGGATATATTGAGGTCGTATGAATCAAAATGATTGGTCTGTGAAAGAATATGAACATTTATATAATGAAATGAAACATTGTGTGTTTATTTTTAATATAAAAAACGGGTAACCATTGAATCACATTAAATGAATCATAAAAAAAGCACAGATTTAGTTTTTAATGATCTACTAAAGAAAAAAAAAACTTACATGTACCTTTGATGGCCTAACAAAATTCCGGTAAGTTTTTACATTTTTATTTTTGTATGAACCATCCCTTTAATTTATTTACTAGCTTTTTATGTAATTATGTTTACACTTAATTACATTACTAAATTACTTATATATATAGATATTACTGAAACAGCATTGGCTTGGTTCAGGCCTTGCTTACCAATTTCATCAATTAACAAAGACATCATATAAATCAAAAGGACACTGTTGAAGTACCACAAGGCTCAGTTCTTTGTCTCTTGCTTTTTACATTATATATGCTCATTATATATGCTCATCATTCATTATAGAATGAGATAATAAAGTGTTGATTTATCTCTGATGATGAACACCTGCTGTTAATTAGCAGAAACACAGAAGAGAAATACAAAACTACAGTACAACTGACTTCAGTCGCGGTTTAGATTAAATCAACTGAAATAAAACACATTGAATCACCACAGAGGATCATTAAGCAACTCTACAAACAGCCGCTTTATTTATTACCAACCTGCTTGGCCTTATTTCTGCCAGACTATACAAGATTCCATATAGTGATCATTCATTCATTCATTTTTTGTTTGTCTCTATTAAAAGTGTTACGTTTAGTTTAGAGCATCATTGTGGACGTTTTACATTATAACTTACATTGAAACGATGAATCTGCGACAAAGCAACTGTGGTTTTAGGAAACACGCGTCACTACATCTTTCTTTTTCCAAACGATGCATCATACTATGGTAGTTCAGCCTTGAAGTATGTCGTTGTTTGGAAAACGCACCCCAAGTTAGTAATAAGTGACACCTGCTGTTTGAAGTCAGTTATAGTTTTACTTCTCTTCTGTGTTTCTGCTAATTAACAGCAGGTGTTCATCATCAGTGCTCAATAATCACTTTGTCAATCCTTTAAATGTTGCGGTCACAATAGGGTTTGTGCTAGCGAAATTCTGTTGTACGGCACTGCATAAAAGGGGCGGGAATAAACAAGATTATTTAAAAAAGCGAGCGATTGGTCCATATTTTAAATTTCTGTCCAGAGAGGTCAAGTTTTGATCCTCGATTGGTATCATGCAGTCAAGTGATGCGATGACGCAGGTCAAAGTTCACCAAGCTTCAACTTTGCAATTCAGCGAACTGTGAAAATTTTTGCAAGAGCTTGCGTTTCCGGTCTTATACATTCGCGTGCAAATGAATGGAAGTCTATAGGGAGAAAAGTCCAGTGTGACCACGGCTTTACTTTAAAATTTATGTAGAGAGGGACCAAATTCTGTCTGAACTTGGTAAATTTTACTCATAGGATTTTGCTGTGTAACTATAATATAAAAATATAATGTTTTTTTTCAGTAGCTTATTTCTTATTTATTTTAGTATCTGTAGATGGTCTGCAGAGAGCTCTGCATTGTGAAATTAATGGTACATCAAGTTTAGTGAATGTTTTTTTCCAATGTTTTTTTTCATGACACATTTGACTTGAAAGCATTTGTAATCTCTCAGCAGGCATGCAGAACTAAAACCCCCACAGCCGAAGGATGAACACATTGTAACTGAGCAGCCAGTCGCCGAGGCTCAAGTTCCCAAAGCACAGAGCTCTTACTCTCAAACCATATCATTGTTGCACACTGAAGCCTCTCTTGCTACTGAAGTTAATCACAATGTTTCGCCTGAAACAGACACTCCAATCTCAGCTGTAGAAACGCCAAAAACAATGACAGAAGAACTCCAAAACATTGCAACTGAAGTCTTAGAAGCACCTCACGAAACTGTCGAAGCACCTGCGGAAACCGTTGCCTTGGTGAAAGTGGAGATAGAGGGTCAGCATGGGTCAGCTGAAGAGGGAAACATCACAGCTGCTCCGCCAGGTGATGCAGCTGCTGCTCCGGCAAGTTCAGACTTAACACTCACACCTGCTGAGGAGACACCTGTTAAACAAGCACCTGTTGAAGAGGTGATCGCGCTTACTCAGGTAAAAGCTGAAAAGAACTTGCCGGAACCAGAGCCTGAAACACATGTTGTGAATGAGAAGGAAGTGGAACAAGCTTTGAACGACGCCACTGAAGATGCTAGTCTCAGTAACACTGGAGATGTTTCACTGATGGAGAAGAGTAGCATTGAACCTGAATTTTGCCTTTTAGGTCAAATTAATGAGGTGGTTGTTATTGAGAAAAGCGTACCTGAAGTGACTGCTGAGGAACCCGTGATTGAACCAACAGTTGAAGTGGAGGAGAAACTTTCAGAGGATGTTCAGTCTGAGAAGGAAGAACAGAAGCAAGAAACATCTGAAGCTTCTCATACTCAGGAACTTTCACAGGAAGTTAAATCCCCAGGTGTAGATGTTTCCAATGGAGGATCTCCTGGCATTGAGAACGGTCTAGTGAAAGACTCTGAGAGTCTGAAGTGCGAGATTGAAAGAAGTGCTGATGTCGTGGTGGTAGAAAAGCTGCCTCAGAAAGAGGATGCAGTCCAGAAACCAAATGAGGAAGTCTTGGAAACCAAGAGTCAACTCTCAGCACAAACTGAAAGGTAAATGATAAATATTCAATTATAATTAATCACCAATCAATTAATTTATTAGAGGTAGGAAGTAAACTGGTTGACACAATGAACTGGTAGAAAGTTGAGTCTATCATTATAAAAGTTTATCATTCTTATTTGTTGTATATTAATCGACAATATAAAATTTAAGCTATTCTAAATAATAGAGTTGGGGTTGAGTCCAACTTTGTTGAGTCCAAGTCAAGATCAAGTGCTTAACCAGTCGAGAACAAGTCCGAGTCCAAAAGGGGTTGAGTCGGACTTCAGTTCTAGTCCTTAACATCCGAGTCCGGCCGAATGCAAAAAGTCATAAAACCATTAATTATTTTTATTTTGGCTTAATCCATTATTTATGGATCAGGGGTCGCCACAGCGGAATTTAGTAAATGATTATAAGATGGTAATTTTTGATTCTCTCATTAAGTTTTTAATTTTATTTCTGCAGCTTCAATAAGTTTTACTAAACATTCATGATTATAAAATAAAAAAAAAATAATTGTCATATATTTTAAAATACAATTTTGGTCTTAACACCAACATTCAATCAACATTGCAGTAGTTAATGTCACTTTTATTTTAGTTGTCACTGTGATAATAAATGACTGTATTTTATTATTTTTATTTATCTTACAGTATTTTATTTACTTTTTATACAGTGCTCAGCATATATGAGTACACCCATCACAAATCTATCTTTTAAATTCATATTTTTAATAGGAGGCTATACAATATTAATATGTGCATATACATTAGATTAGTCAGTATTGAAGCCAAATCTGGAGCTTATCTAACAAAACACCTTACAATAACGGTCCAAAAACTAGTACAGCCAAATGTATATGTTATAGAGAAATATTAAATACAAATTTTAAAAAGGGAAAATCAAGAGAAGCAAATTTTCTAATTTGAAAAATGTAGTAAAAATTTTGTAGGTTGTAATTATTTTGCAATATTTTACTTGAATTTAATTGTATTATCTTTCAATGTCTAAACATGTTTAGTAGCTAAAATGTTATTTCAATAAATATATCTGTTTAATAAATCTGTTTTGTTTAAATGCACCAACATAAATTGCCTATATTCACTGAGAAATGGATTAAAATGTTCATTTTCAAAATGGGCTGTACTCAATTATGCTGAGCACTGTATATTCTGTTTTCTTGTTCCAGTTGTCGTTATTTTAGTACTTGAAGTTAAACTAAATCTAAATGTGAAATTATATATATGGGTTGTTGACATTCATTAATTTATTAATTTATTCATTTTCTTTTCAGCTTAGTCTCTTTATTAATAGGGGGTCGCCACAGCGGAATGAACCGCCAACTTATCCAGCATATGTTTCACACAATGGACGTCTTTCCAGCTGCAACCCATCTCTGGGAAACATCCATACACACTCGTTCACATTCATACACTACGGACAATTTAGCCTACCCAATTCACCTATACCACATGTCTTTGGACTGTGGGGGAAACTGGAGCAACCGGAGGAAACCCACGCGAATGCTGGGAGAATATGCAAACTCCACACAGAAACGCCAACTGACCCAGCCGAGGCTTGAACCAGCGACCTTCTTGCTGTGAGATGACAGCACTACCTGCTGTGCCACTGCGTCGCCCGGTTGTTGACATGACATTGCATTTTCAGTGTCACACATGACACAAGCGTATATAATTAGTATTATCATCATTAACAATGTAGTAAATGGCTAAACGTTGCCTAGCCCTTCATCAACCTCTTGTTATAAAAAACTTTTTAAGCCAAATCTCTGTCTCTGTCTCAAGCATAAAATCAATATTAAATACGTCAGGCCTATTTTTACAAGTGGCTATTTCAGTAAATGCCAATCTTTTTTTCATTAATATATTTCTGAATGGGGCAGCACGATGGCTCAGTGGTTAGCACTGTCACCTCACAGCAAGAAAGTCGCTGGTTGGAGTCCTGATTGGGTCAGTTGGCATTTCTGTAGAGTTTGTTTGCTCTCACTGTGTTTGCTTGGGTTTCCTCCGGGAGCTTCGGTTTCCCCCACGTTCCTAAGACCTGCAGTATACAGTAGGTGAATTGAATAAACTAAATTGGCCGTAGTGTATGTGTGTAAATGTGAGAGTGTATGGGTGGGGAGATCTAAGAACGTTCACGTTTATCAGACGGTGCATGCTTTGAAATTTAATTATCATTATTTTTGACGGAGGAGCTCATTATCCTCTGTGTTACTTGCAGCACACTTTGCTATGAGTTTAGACACATACTTTTTGAAGCAATCAATCGCCATGCCTCAACAGAACACAAAAAATCCCGCAAATCGGAGACAGGAAGTAACATCTCCAGTGAGATGAAAAGTTGAGTTAAAAAGTTTCTCAACTATTGCAACAACAGAACGAAGAACTCGATGACCACGAAAAACTAAACTTAGAAACGAATCTCCGCCATGGAAGATGCTGCTGCTCCAGTCAAGGGTAAATTACAGGCGCTAGAGAGGTGAATTCTGGAATTAGCCGAACATTTTGACGATTTGGAAGATAGAGGAAGAAGCAAGAACATACGTATCGTTGGGCTTCCAGAGAATATAGAAGGTGATCGCCCTCTTACGTTTTTTGAAACCTGGCTACCAAGCTCTCTGGGCATTCAAACGAAATCCGACCGTATGAAAGGGTCTGGGTGTTTCCCAATACTTGGTTGCAGCTGGAAGTGCATCAGCTGTGTAAAACATATGCTGGATAAGTTGGGGGTTCATTCCGCTTAAGTGACCCCTGATGAATAAAGGGACTAAGCCAGGGGTGCTCAATCCTGTTCCTGGAGATCTACCTTCCTGCAGATTTCAATTGCAACCCTTATCAAACACACCTGTCTGTAATTATCAAGTGGATTTCAGGTCCTAATTATTTGGTTCAGGTGGGTTTGATCAGGGTAGGAGCTAAACTGTACAGGAAGGTAGATCTCCAGGAACAGGATTGAGCACCCCTGGACTAAGCCAATGAAATATTTGTAAATAATAGAAACTTGATAAATTTGTCACTGAAAACCGTATGATTTGACATCTACATCAGCAGCATGGCTGAACAAACAGGTAAAGAAATGCACAAATTCATATTTTTTTGTCATTATTACAAAATTTTTACAACAAACAAGCACATGTTTTAATACAATCAAAACCACATTCATGTTTTATAGTCAGGTTAAAAAAAAATGAACGTCTATAAAAAAACGTCTATAATCCCCAATAATAACTCCTGTATAGCAGTCCCACAGCATTCTGACACTCGAAGAGCTTTTTACAGTGTCGGGTATAATGTTTTGTGTGTTTACATAAATTAATATGGCCACTGTGTAAATTCACAGTACAGTTAGGATTTTATTGCCACATTATATCATTGTGATAACATGATTTCATTGCTTTTATTATTAGAAATACCAAAAAATACACAACTGTAATAACTACAGCAGTCGCCATCTTCAATCTCATACAGTATGTTGTAGTGGTATCCCATTTAGGGGTAAATTTTGAAGCCTTTCCCCTTGGCACTCTGTTTCAAATATTGGGATTGGGCCTTAGTTACCCCTAATAGCCTTGGTTCTCGTGTATATTTTAACCAGTCTTTGTATTCTTTTACAGCACTATTGAGTTGGACATACCTGAAGTCTCAGACTCATTGACTGATCAAGAGAAGAGTGAGAAGGTTTCAGAGGAGAAGAGTGAAGCTACAGAACCCACTCAGAATGGCCTGGACTCCACTTGTGCCTCTTTACCGTCAAGCCCTATTGAACAAAGCAGACCCACTGAGACTATGAGGTATTCTTTCTGCAGTTCACCATTATTACCATTAGGTGGTGTAACATTCTCAGTTTACATTCAGAAGTGTTCAGTTACTAAATGTACAGTAGTTAACACAGTATAATCAGACCTCTCATATTAGCAATGATGATATAACAAAAGCTTATTTGCCATGCCAAGCCAAACAACTAGCCATTACGTACAAACAAATGATATAATATTGCATCATTCCTCTAGATCAGGGCTGCCCAAACCTTTTCTTATGAAGGGCCAAAAACCAAACTTGATTGAGGCTAGTGGGCCAAAGGTAAAAAAAAGGTTGCCATAGGTAATTTTGGAATTTATTTAATAAAATTAAAAAAAAAATGACAAGAAAACATTGCTTTATATGAACTAATACAGTATTTTTTTTACATTTTATTATGAACTTGTTACAGCAAAAACAAAACATTTATAACAGAATTAGGTCACACTTTACAATAAGGTTCATTAGTTAATGTTAATTAATGCACTAAGATGAACAAACAATGAACAACACATTTACTACTGTATTTGTTCATGTTAGTTAACGTTAGTTAATGAAAATACAGTAGTTCATTGTTAGTTCATGTTAACTCATGGTGCATTATAATGTTAACAAGCACGGACTTGAATGTTAATAATGCATTAGTAAATGTTCAATTATAATTGATAAAGGCTGTACATGTGTTGTTCATGATTAGTTAATATTAGTAAATGCATTAACTAATGAACCTTATTGTAAAGTGTTACCCAGAATTAAACTAGTTTTTGCCTTGATTTGCTTGCCAATGTCTTCTGCATACAGTAGTCCTCTATCCGTGGAGTGACAGTATTTACATTTTAAAAACTCGGATTTAATTACAACATTTAATTGAAACATTTAATTACAGTTTGCTTTTTTGTAGCTCAGCAATAAAACTAACACAAATGTTTATGTCAAATTAAAAATGACGATCTCTTTGTTAAAGACATTCACCCTAACCCTCTCATTCTCATTCTCCTCTTAGTATGGTGGGCCAAATCAAAGGTTACAAAGGATCCTACTTTGGGCACTTTGTTTCTAGATTAATGTTGTCTTACCCTCAAAATGTAGGATTTCACACAATTACTTCATGTTATCCCAACACAAATAGTTACACTTAATTGTTTTTTGCAAACGTAATTGAACATAAAACAGTTAAGTTATACCCTAAATAACCCTTAAAGAGTTGTGTTGATTTAGCTCATTATAAATTAGTTTGAAGAAGTAGCAAAACATTTATTGAGTGCTTATTGAAACAGTGTTAAATTCTTTGTCTACTTTCTGTGGTACTATTATTTATGTGATTTATTTATTATTTGTGATCAGGCTATTTTGGTTAAGTATTTATTCAGTTGTTTTTACAATAGCTAAAAAAAAGATAAACTCATTCCTATCATTCTTATTTTGGGAATTTGTGATTGAAGTGCATAGTGACCTTTGACATAGTTTAAGATATCTGGGATGGCGACATTTAGACAGTCTGAACAGTTCCTCTTCTTTTGCTCACTACATTTTATAGTGATAATAAGCAGAAATGTTTTTTTAGGAAACAAATTGTCATAGTATGACTAATACAAAAAAAAAAAAAAGCATGTGGCACTTAAGTAGTTATCATATTTTAGGGCTGGGCGATTTGGCCTAAAATCAAAATCTCGATTAATTGAACATTTTAACTTGATTACGATTAATGAACCATTTGCCTTCATAGTTCACAAACAAGTTTTATACAGTAAATATGCTCGCAAATTACAAGTCAGAGATTTTTGAATGAAGGGTGCATTGCTTGATTTTAAAATAGTTGACGGGACGTCACACTTGTAAACACTCACTCCAACGAAGGGCTCTCTGCTGTCCTTCGGCTCTCCACGCTGCCAACACTAACAAACCAACCATTCACACAATTTCCACAACGCGTCATCACAATGTGTTGGTCAATTTTTGAGAGGTGCATGGGAATGCGACTGCGTAAAGGCTGCACCGGACCATACGTGTGCTATTGATGGAGCGGGGTCACGTGACTCCATACACTGCAAGAGAAATATTTGAAAAAATTAACCTGGGAAAATTAGATCGATTGTAGGTTCTGAATGTCGATTTTCGATTTAAAGTTTTTCGGTTAATCGCCCAGGCCTTTTGTATATTTCATATTTAGTGCTGAGAATGAGTACACCTCTCCTGCCCTCTTTTTAAAATTAATATTTTCTACAGGATGCTTTACAGTAATATATTTGTCAGGGTATCTGTGGAGTTTTAAAAAGTCTTACATTTCAAAAGAATAATTTTAGGCCTTAAAAAGTCTTTGACTGATTGACTAAAATATTGTCTTGTAGATCTAAAATCAATTTTCTTTTGTTTTTGCACTGTAAAACCCAACAGTCAACTTTATCAATTGAAATGAGTGTAGAGTGTGAACTCAAAATCCACTGAAAGTTCATTCTACTCATTTGAAAAGAGTTTTGAACTCAGTGTTGAAGGTAATGAGTTAATTAAATACTTCATTACTTCAACTTAAATGGAGTAAGTTCACAGTACTCAAATATATTTGTTTTTTTATCTCAAATGGTTTGTTGCAATCGCTTTCCTTAAACGGTTTGAGTTCTCTTCATTTATTGGGTTTTACTTTGCTCAAATTGCTTCATTTACTAAATTGGATTAGGTTCACAGTACTCATTAAAATTAGTTTTTGAACTTAAATGGTTTGTTCCAATCAGTTTCCTCAAATGATTTGAGTTACCTTAACTTATTGGGTTTTACAGTGTGTAAAGCTACCCAATTATTCCAACACACATCCAGTCACCAACAAATACAAGTAAATAAAATTAACAGAATAAACAGTTTGTTGCGCTTGCATGGCTGGGCGATATGGCAAAAATGCAATGTTGATAATTATTTTCTATATTGAACTTTAACAATATATATATCAAAATCAGTTATTGCTTCCAGATTTAAAAGAGTACACCAGCAGTTACTGAAGTATCAACACACTTTTAGGTTTTTTTTTTTTTTTAGGTGTGATTGGCTCTTAGATCAGTATAGTGTAAAATAGCCCAGAGCTTATCATTGTTATTGACATATATATTATCACGATTCGATATAATATCGTCCATTGGTATTTATTGACCGAACACCATTGTCAATATCAATAATAAAAAAGGTTTGGTATGTAGTTTCGGTATAAAGCAATATAGTTTTATTAAAATGTAGCTTGCATGTTAGCATGCACCTTGGAAGCAGTCCCTAATAAGCTTAGGGTGTCAGTTCCAATGGAGGCGCATGTGCGCCGTGCACGACATGCACATGGGAGCGACGTGCACATAGTGTGCAAGTGGCCCGCATGTAATGTGCGTACCATTGGCACACTATAAGCATGTCTCTCCCATGTCCATTTTCCAGGTACACCTAGTTGAAAAACATCTAAACTTTTCTGAATGCCCCGGGGGCACTGCGATTTATGTAAGTAGAACTAACCAATCTGCTTCACATTTTGTATGGAATATATACATTTCAGTAACGACTAAGTACCTCAGACAAGCACAGGGCATCCAAACACTGCAGTGCTTTTTACTTTTCTCCATAAAGTTGCTTCGGAGCAGTAGCAATAGTTTCTCCATTTGTAATCCTCTGACAAAATGGTCGCCTATTTACGAGAGACGCTATAGAAAATGGTGAAGGAAAGCACGTGCCACGCTGGTCACTTTAGAAATAGCAACACACGCAAAAGTGAGGTGATTGTAAATGAAAAAGGATGTAAGGGAGTTGCCTGAGTGGCTTTTTGGTTTCTTTTCTTGTGCATCCCAGCCCCTAGCTCCCCATCTGAAAGATTTTTAGCATGGGGGTAATGTAGTCATCCAACTTCACAATTAGTAATGTTGCAGTATGTATTTGAATCCGGATGGCTGGTTCCTTTGCTTGAAAGCTCAAATGTGATGATCATAATTAGTAGTGTTTACAGAGTTTGAGGTTTACTGTATCATTATTATTTACACCTTACAGATGTTGATTTACCTTTACCATTGCACACACTTTAAAACATTTTATTTATCAAGTTTAAGAGTCTCTTGAACACTTATGTTATTTTATTATAAAGAGATCAGATATTTTGATTAAATATTTTAGTTTTTGACTTAAAACTATTTGCCTTAATAATGTTGGTAAATTAAAATAAGGCAGTTAAATAAAAAAATATATATTCCTAAATGGATTGTTAAAAATATTTTAAAATTATCGATATTGAATGATATAAAACATGATATTGTGATATTATTTTTGCAATATCGCCCAGCCCTAATATGTATATACTAGGGTCTGCTTGTTTTGACACATTATTTAAAATATGTGGCCAAGAAATAGCTAATTATAATTTTATGCAAATCATTTGTTAGGGCAAGTACATTTTTTTCTTATGGGCTATTAAAAAATCTTTCGTGTTTATCCCTATATACGTCTAAAATGTAATTCTTTATGGTCGTAAAAAGGTCTTAAAAAGTCCTAAATTTGACTTTGAAACCAGCAGAAACAAACAAAAAAAATTGTAGGAATGCAGTCCAATAATTATTATGCCAAATTTAATATGTTGTGGGAAAATAGTCAACACACTTTTAATTAACAAGAAAAATCAAGAGGAACATAAAAAATATCAAATTTAGTTTAAGTATTATAGTTTATTAGGTCACACTTTACAATAAGGTTCATTAGTTAATGTTAATTAATGCATTTACTAACATGAACAATCAATGAAGAATACATTTACTACCGTAATTGTTCATGTTAGTTAACGTTAGTTAATGAAAATACAGTAGTTCATTGTTAGTTCATGTAAACTCATGGTGCATTAACTAATGTTAACAAGCATGGACTTGGATGTTAATAATGCATTAGTAAATGTTCAATAATGATTAGTAAATGCTGTACATGTGTTGTTCATGATTAGTTCATGTTGGTAAATGCATTAACTAATGAACCTTATTGTAAAGTGTTACCGTTTATTATATAGCATGTAGTTTTTTTTTTACTTGTTTAAATTTAAATGTATTATCTTTCTATTCCTAAATATGTTTGGTAACCAATCTCTTATTTTGATGGATATAACTGTTTAATAATATGGTTTTGTTTAAATGCACCAAAAATTATTGGCTATATTCACTGAGAAATTATACAAATTTGAAATCGTCAGTAAATAATATATAAAGAATAGTTTTTAAATTAGTATTAAAATCTTAGCTTTATTTTATTGCATTTTTAAACACTAGTATTATTTAGTTTAGTCAGTCATATTTGCAATATTTTGGGGTCTGAATAAATAGAAAAAGTATTGAAAAATATAAAAATGCTATTTAAAATACATGATATGAGTCAAGTACATATTGATGTTCTAATCAAATTAATTTTATAGTTATTTTATATAAATGAAAAGCACATTAAATGCAGGTAATACTTATAAAAACGTCTTCAATGTGTCCAAATATGGGTGAAATAATATAATAATTAGGGGGCCGGCAGGGTAGCACATTGGGTAGATCTGTCACATCACATCAAGAAGGTCAATGGTTTGATCCTCGGCTGGGTCAGTTGGCATTTCTGTGGAGTTGGCATGTTCTCCCCATGATCACTTGGGTTTCCCCCGGGTGCTTCAGTTTCCCACATAGTCCAAAGACATGCGTTATAGATGAATTGGGTGAGCTAAATTTTCTGTAGTTTATGAGTATGAATGAGAGTGTATGGGTGTTTCCCAGTGATAGGTTGCAGTTGGAACATATGCTAGATAGCAGTTAGCAGTCAAGTTAGCAGTTCATTCTACTGTGGCGACTCCGATGAATAAAGGGACTAATCTGAAAAGATAATGAGTGAGTGAATGAATAATATTTAATTATTAAAACAGATATATTCATATAATTGATGTAAACAAGCCTTTACTGTGAAGTAGTGTTTGATCAACTTGTTTTTCTTCACCAAAATTGGCACTCAGTCATTTTGTGTTTACAGTGATTCTGTTGCTGTAGAAGACACTGAAGCCAAAGCCGAGGTTACAGAGTCGAGCATGGCAGAATTACTGAAGGAAGTTGTAAAAGATGTTGCAGAGACTGGACCTCAACAAACTGAAGAAGAAGAAGAAAAGGACAAACAGGAAGACGAAACTAGTGTTGCCCGGGAAAATGAAGACATTTCCGACACCCCAAAATCAGAGACCATTTTCAGCAGTACCTCAGTGGAGGTTCAGGTCATAAGAAAGCCAGAAGAGAATGTGGAGGAAGTGCAGGAGGCACTAGATGAGTATGTGTCACTCTTTTATTTAGTTTTTCCAGCTGTGGTTTCGGAAAACACATGGTCAGATAATGTCTGGACACCAGATAGTTCACCCAAAAATAAAGATCATCATTTACTCTGCCTCATGTGGTTTTAAACATTCATGACCTTTATTCTGTTGAGCGCATGCTGGTTGCTGTTACTCATAGACTTCCATAGCTGGAACAAAATAAATAAATTCTATAGAATTCAATGGGTGCCAGCAATCAGCATTTTTCAAATAGGCAGTTGAAGTCTGAATTATTAGCCCCCCTGTTTATTTTTTTCCAATTTCTGTTTAACAGAGAGAAGATTTTTTTCAACACATTTCTAAACATAATAGTTTTAATGACTAATTTCTAATAACTGATTTATTTCATCTTTGCAATGATGACAGTAAAAATATTTTACTAGATATTTTTCAAGACACTATTAAACAGCTTAAAGTGACATTTAAAGGCTTAACTAAGTTAATTAGGTTAACTAGGCAGGTTATGGTAATTAGGCAAGTTAGTGTATAATAATGGTTTGTTCTGTTGACAATCGAAAAAAATAGCTTAAAGGGGCTAATCATTTTGTCCTTAAAATGGTGATTAAAAATTAAAAACTGGTTTTATTTTAGTCAAAATGAAACGAATAAGACTTTCTCCAGAAGAAAATATATTATCAGAGATACTGTGAAAATTTCCTTGCTCTGTTAAACATAATTTGGAAACTATTTAGAAAAGAACAAAATCAAAGTCTGTTTTTTATCCAACAGAAGAAAGATACTCAAACAGGTTTTAAACCAGTGAAGTTTGAGTAAATGATGACAATGATGATATTTTTTGGTGACCTATTCCTTTAATTGATAATTAGATCAAATTAATGGATAAACTGGAGTATCTTCAATCCTCTTAAGGCTGATCCCTCTATACCATATTCTTTACAACCTAAAAACTACATTTGTTTTTCAACACAAAGAGTTATTTAAGATTTGGAAGCCTGAGTTTGTTTTCAAATGTGTATTAATTAATTTACATCCCTTATATACGACTATATATATATATATATATATTTATTATTATTTTTTTTTTATATATGTCAGTCCTTTTGTGCCAATGCCACCAAAAAAAAACAAAAAACTCTGAATAGATCTATTTAGATGTTTAATTAGGAAAGCTTTTGTATTACAATTTTTATTTTATTAAAAATTTAAATATTACAACTGTAATTGTGCAGTGTAGTTTTGCAATTTTAATTTACGTTCATTTAATTTAATGAATATATTTTTTTTTAACTTTTGGCAATAAAATGCTGTAGAGTCTAATAAAATTATAAAATATGAAATGTAAATCAATCAACACTTCTGTAGAACATAAAATATAGATTTTACACTCACCAGCCGTTATTATTAGTTACACCTTACTGGTTGGACCCCCTTTTGCCTTCAGAACTGCCTTAATCCTTTTTGGCATAGATACAACAAGGTTCTAGAAATATTTCTGAGATTTTGGTTCATATTGACATAATAGCATCACGGAGTTGCTGCAGATTTCTCAGCTGCACATCCATGATGCGAATATCCCATTCTACCACATCCCAAAGGTGCTCTATTGGATTGAGATCTGGTGACTTTGGAGGCCATTTGAGTACATTGAACTCAATGTCATTATCAAGAAACCACTCTAAGATAATTTGTGCATTTTTCAGACTATTCTCTGTAAACCCTAGAGATGGTTGTGTGTGAAAATCCCAGTAGATCAGCAGTTTCTGAAATACTCAGACAAGCCAATCTAGCCACAGCGACGTTCAAAGTCACTTAAATCAACTTTCCTCCCCATTTTGATGCTCCGTTTGAACTGCAGCAGATCGTCTTGTCCATGTCTACATGCCTAAATGCATTAAGTAGCTGCCATGGGATTGGTTGATTAGAAATTTGCGTTAACAAGCAGTTGGTCATGGTGTACCTAATAAAGTGGCCGGTGAGTGTAAATTTAAAATATTCGTCCTTGTGTGAATAAAGCTATTAATCAGCCTCTGTTAAATCAACAAGACAATCATAGCTATAACTAAACAGACTAATGTTTGATGTGTGACTGATAAAACAAGGAACTGATCTAAAAGAGCTAAAAAAAATCACTTTACACCGAGTGTAAAGTCTTGCCCTTCATGATGAATCATTATCTGGATGTGATTTCATGCACGTTGTACATAAATATAACAGTTTAGCTCTTCATATTAGACTACTCATGACTGCATGTCATAGTGGAAAAAATATGCATGACAGTTCCTCTTTATGTTGTAGGAGTGCAGATCTGTATCTGGGAGCTGAGGAGATTGAAATGGGAGCCAGCAATAACAAGCCATCCAAACCACTGCTAGAGCTCACAAGTACACAGATTCATTTATGTCAGAAATATAGGAATATCGTGCTAATATTGCTGTTTGGGAAAGTGATTAGAGACAGTCAAATCTATGTTAAAATCTGATAACTTTCCTTTTTTCTTTTAGTTCCTGGTGTCGAGACCAGATGTAGCTTAGCATCAGCTGTGGACATACTGGCCTACAGTGAGCGAGAATGGAAGGGGAGCACAGATAAAAGTGCTCGCATACGAAAGGTGATCTAACTATCTTTTTTTCTGTGATTTGATGTATAATTTATAGTATATAAATATGATCATTATTTTAAATAAATATACATTGGTTTGGTATTTTGCAACGACACACCAATCCAAAATTGAAGAACAAGTGCAGATGGAAAATGACTGTTCCCAGCTTGTGCTAGTCATCAACTATTCACCTTTTTCTTTTGTCCTATGGTGCATTGCTTAGAATACGTGATTTTCATTAAACTGTAGATAATCAGTGAATTGGGTACAGTGTTGACATTATGCTCCTTATAGTTCACGCATCTAGTATTAAATAGCCCCTATTATGCATTAAAAAGAGTCATATTTTGGTTTGGAGCTCCAACAAGAAGGTGATACACATGCAAGGTCAAAATTACTTTCATTGTCTTATATTATGCATTTATTTTTACCTAATTATCCCAACAACTCCCATGTGATCAAAGGCTTTTATTCTCATAAACCGTGCGGACGTGAATGCGTCTGACTGCTCTGATTGGCTAAAGCAGACGTCTCCATCAGCGCATTGTAGATATGCACGCGCTCTTTCCGGCAATCATCCTTCTGCGTTCACACAGCACATAATTCCGGGAAATTATCGGTAATGTTACAACTTCTTTGACATCTGCCATCTCTTACTTTATGCTGTGCTCTTCAGGGCCATTTCTCCTCTGTTTTTGAGGTGGTGTGCATGAGTAATCCTTTTATATGTCTGATGTTGTCCAAACATAGTGAACTATGTTTGATCAAACAAAAGAATAGTGAAATATGAAAACAATGATCGGTCCCTGTGGCTTGTACAGCACCTCTCATCAGTTGGAATACAATAACTTTTGCATAGACCTGTGGTGGCTAACCCTGTTCCTGGAGATCTACCTTCCTGCAGATTTCAGTTGCAACCCATATCAAACACACCTGCCTGTAATTATCACATGGTGTTCAGGTCCTAATTAATTGCTTCAGGTGTGTTTGATATGGGCAGCAACTGAAATCTGCAGGAAGGTAGCTCTCCAGGAACAGGGTTGGCCACCCCTGGCATAGACTATGGTAGAGACATTTTTCTTTTTTCCTATGATTACAGACATGTGCAGGAACCACCAAAATTAATTACAGCAAGCTAGAGCACACAGAACCTAAAAGATACACTTTCAAATTCGAGTTTATAAAAAAAAATACAAAAAGCGCCTCTTTTTTAGGTGTTTATTATAACACAGTGTAACAATATGTTACAACAGACAACATATACAGTTATTTTAAACACTTTCAATTATGTTTTATGAAAATGGTTTGCTTTAAAATTATACCAAATTTTTGCATTTACACCTCTGCATGTGGATTTGGGAAGCTTTTAAATTTGGGTAGGCATAATCAAGGCGGAAATCCCAAAATAACAGCAGAGTTTAACTGGTTAATGTGCATTGTTGGCGCGTTGCTATTTTGAAGAACTAAAATAGGCTAAAAGTCCATAGGTCTGAAGTCTAGCGAAAAACGCGTTAGTTATACGCATATGCAGGTCCAAAATGCTTACACATTGCTCAAGACAAACATGATCAACAATACACAAATATCTTTACATTTGAAAAAATAATAATTAATGTTATAAAAATTGTTATTCTCTACATACATATAAAAAACAACTCCACCTCCATGCCTTCTTCATCTCGTGGGGCTTTTTTTCAGTTTACTTATAACAATTAGCTTTTTTATAATGTTATTATAATTAGCAGTATTATTTATAATACTCCAATAGCTGGTGTGTGGTGAGCGCACTGGCGCCGTTGTCCTGTGGCTGCCGTGGCATCATCCAAGTGGATGCTACACACTGGTGGTGGTGTGGAGAGACGCCCCTCATGATTGTAAAGCGCTTTGGGTGTATGGCCATACACAATAAATGCTCTATATAAAATACACATTACATTAACAAAAATACATATTACATTTATTATAAGCATATTTATGTTTGTTTTATTAAAAACCTATTTAGATTTGTCCACCTGTCAGGTATTGGAGACGTATTCATCACCATATGGGGCATTAAAATAGGATGTGTGTTTGGATATTACTGTTTTTTGACCACACTTTGTTATTATTGTTCATTTATTTGTAGAACTGAATTTAGAAATAGTTTTGAAACAAATCGTTGTGCTTAACGAACTTAATTAAATATGTATGCTAATGGATGTCTTCAGTGGAGTGCGTACAACACTGTTTCCTTATCCACGAAAGTAAAGTTGTAAAATAGAGTAAAAGGAAAGTATAGAGGTCGAATGAAAGAGACTTATTCGTTATCCTCGCACTGCAGTTTTATTGCTAGTGAAGTGTTCAGTTTTTCCTTTTATAAAGTATGTAAATAAATAAATAAATAAATAAATAGCAAAGTAACTCTTAAAAGGAACATGAGATAAGACTGATTGGTTTAATACACACCCATAACTCATGAAGCGAATAAGCACAACCTTGTTAGACCATGCATCAGGGTGCAAAGCATATTTTTCTGTCTTTAAAGTGCTAAGTGCTTAATGCTTTTGCGCCATGCGCTTAGGACTTAAAATGCGTCTAGATCATTAAAATAGAGCCCAGACAAGGAAGAGTGCACCTTGCATTTGTTTCGTACAGATTACAAAACCAGAGAACAATTGTTTTTGATGTATTCGACAAGTATTCAATGATAATCCAGCATGTTTAATGACCCAATAGCAAAGCAGAAACTTTCATAAAAAACACACTGATCCAAGACCCTCTTCCAGAAAATAGTCAGTCTTTAGCGATTGTTAATTGACTCCATTAATAGAAGGCAGGGCTTCCTCTGCTAGAGCATCCATACTGACTATTGCATTTT
Organism: Danio rerio; assembly: GCF_052040795.2. Lineage (NCBI taxonomy): Eukaryota > Metazoa > Chordata > Actinopteri > Cypriniformes > Danionidae > Danio > Danio rerio. The sequence goes on from NC_141044.1 coordinate 10,618,289, forward strand.
TACCTATTAAAAAATTAAGAGTAACATGTCTTGTATGTTCTATAGTCTTTGGTTAAGTATGGATTGTTTGTTGTGCAACCAGAATTTTGAAGTGATTCATTTTAATCTCTTTGATTATAAGTTCTCCAACCAGGAAGTGTAACCTCTGATTTGAAACAGTAGTCGTGTAGGCCCACACGGAATCTGCGCGCACAGAATTTCTGCAGATTTTTAGCCCATCATTAACTCTGTTTATTTACTTGAGTAAATGTGTAAATCTGCATTTATTCAGTAATTTATTACTTTTTATTTATTATATTAAGGTTTTAGTTATAATACTCCGCTGGATACTTCCAAAATAATTCCTCAGAAATGCGCAGATTTTTATCAAAATTCTCTGCAGAAATAGCAAAAATAGCCCTGGTCATGTGCCATTGCCAGAAGTTACCAAGAACTATTTGTATTCTTTATTAAATTACCTATTATTTGTATTTTAATGTCTACCCCAACCCTAAAACCAACCATCATAGTAAAAGTATTGTTCATATTATTTAATAAACTAATCATTATACAGTATTTTTTGACATCTACTCCTACCTCAACCCTCACAGTACTGTAAAAATATGAATTATTGTTGTACAGCATCACATAAGTTATGATATATGTGATCTAGACTTGTCATGTGTGGCAAAAGATGGATATAGTAGGCTTCTGATGTGATTGTAAAATTTTCATACAATGTACATGTAACTACTCCATTAGGCCAGAATAGATTCATATGGCTCAGATATACTGTATAGACACATTTTTTAGCAGTGGTAAAGTAATTACTAATTCAAAACAAGTCTAGCTGGATGCAGCCAGAGACAACAGTGAACTACATGCTTTGCCTAAGGGGGAAATAAATCTTTATATCAGTACGTGACACACATTTGTCATTCAAAAAGGGAGTGCTTGCTTATCATTTTAATGTTGAACTCTGTCCTAATTCCAGAAGGTTATTGTGAATCCTTGGAATTCTGTGCTAAGATGGCGTAAAGTGAGAATGGACTTTTGTTTTTATATCTACTGGACTTTCTCGTTTTCTTACTTTCACTGCTGTCACTGTCACTTCTCACTGTCGCTCTCACCATCATCAGAATCTGAACATGCCACTTCAACATGCTCAGTCCCCAAAAATTGGACTTCATGTGATGGTGCAGAACATGACGTACAATCTGAGCAACAGTGGCCTTAGATTGGTGATATTTCAAAGTAGACAGGAAGGGGTTCAATAGTTTTAGGAGAACTTTGATAAAAGGCTTTGATCCACTTCAAATGTTGACTGCTGTAATCCTGGCTGTGTAAAAAAAAAAAAGTGCATCCCATTTAAGGATGCATGCAAATGTTGACTTGCTTGACTATGTTTGTTTCAGGGCTACAGTGAGATGTCTCATAGCTTCAGTGGTCTGAGGAGAGTCAGAGGCGATAACTACTGTGCCCTGCGTGCTACACTGTACCAGGTGCTGGCAACCAGCACAAACATGCCCACCTGGATGCAGGACGAAAGCTTTCTATTGGTAAGGAGACCTGAGGATTCTTATGGAGCTCAGTTGATGTCTTTGAATGTTATATTAGGGCTTATTCATCTTTGGGAATGTGGCCAGCTATGGAGTAGTTGTTTTTTAGTAATTTCATTTTTATTATGATTATTGTGATTGTTGTTGTTATTATTATTATTATTATTAGTGGTGGTGGTTGTGGTAGAAGTAATATGTACCTAATAATAATAATAATAATAATAATTCCTTACATTTATATAGCGCTTTTTCTGGACAGTGCTGGAAGTGCTTTACACATTGGGCTGAATCTCCTCATCCACCATCAGTGGCTACATGGCTAGAGAGAGCAGAGAAAACTGCTGTAGTGAGATTTAACAAATGTAATTCTCTGGGTTTTCATTGGCAGGACAGTGCATTATCTATGAGACATTAGCCCGTAAATAAAGGAGCACAGCACTTTTAAACTCATTTCTAAAGTTTGACCGTTGTGTTTTACCATATTTGAATCCATTTAGCCAGTCAGTGGGTCTGGCAGGAGCACGATTAGCTTAGCTTAGATCATTGAATCAGATTAAACCATTAGCATCCCATTCGAAAATTTCAAAAAAGATAATTTTCCAATTTAAAGCTTGACCCATCTGTAGTTAAATCTTGTACTAAAACTGACGGAATATGAAATGTTGCTATTTTCTAGGTTGTTATGGCTAGGAAGTATCCTCTCATTCTGGCATAATAATGAAGGAACTTTGCTGCCATACCACAGGGTAGTTCTAAAATGAGCCCACTTTTTGCAGTGGAGTGTTCTATTAAACAGAGATTTTGTTGTAGCAGAGAAACATCTTAATTTACCACTGATGTAAGAAAATACAGTGCTGGACGAATATCTGCAATCCCCCCAACCCCCCCAAGATTACAAATGCTTTCTAGCTCAAATTCTCAGCTGCGAATTATTCTTACAGTTGCCAGAGAGTATTGAAACTCGGGAGCATTTGATTGGTGGATGGGTGTTTCCCCCACAATGCAAGTTGGGAAGTGAGGAGAATTCTGTGGAGAAGCTGAAATATTATTTGGATCTTCTTAAAACTCAGGTAAAGCTCTGTTTTCTTGCTTTTATTTAGAAATGCCTAAATAAAATGAATGTGTTTAACACCAACCTTAAAATCGCTATGCACTGCCACTAGTTTAAGCTCTAGTTTTAAACATTTGTTAGCAAGAACTAATTATTTAAAATATAATCATTTTGGGCATCAAGATTATTTTTGTCCGCATTTTAATAATTTAGTTAAAGTTGTTGTTTTTTTTTGTTGATATTATTATATAATTTTAATCCAGACATGCTCAATAATGTTTATTACTGGTGACTGGGCTGGCCAATCCTGGAGCACCTTGACTTTCTTTGCTTTCAGGAACTTGGGTGTGGAGGCTGAAGCATGGGAAGGAGCGCTATCCTGCTGAAGTATTTGCCCTCTCCTGTGGTTCGTAATTTAATGGGCAGCACAATGTCTTGATACCTCAGACTGTTGATGATGTCATTCACATTGCAGATCTCTTGCACGCCCCCATACTAAATGTAACCCCAAACCATAATTTTTTCTTCACCAAACTTGATTTCTGTGAGAATCTTGGGTCCATGCGAGTTCCAATAGGTCTTCTGCAGTATTTGTGTATGATTATATGCTGAATGACTTTATTCAATGTTATTATTTCACCCATATTTTGCCATTCTGTTTTTTCATATATATTTTTAAGCGTTGAAGTGTAAGTAAATAGGTAATTAAGTAAGTAAATAAATAAATAAATAAGAGATAAAAAAACATCAAGGCGGTTATCTTTTTTAATAATGTATGTTTATTTCTGAAATCACTTTAGACAAGTAAGAATAAGTAAATGAATACACTGGAACGTACAGTGTAAGATGCATTTTTTTCAGTAGGTTGTACTGTACATAACTTCACAACAACACACCACTCACATATTAGAGGATTAGTAGACTGTTAGATTAGGGTTAGTCAATAAATAAATAATGCGTAGCACGATCGCCTCACAGCAAGAAGGTCGCTGGTTCGAGCCTCGGCTGGGTCTGTTGGCATTTCTGTGTGGAGTTTGCATGTTCTCCCTGTGTTCGCGTGGGTTTCCTCCGGGTGCTCCAGTTTCCCCCAAAAAAGTCCAAAGACATGCGGTATAGGTGAATTGGGTAGGCTAAATTTTTCTGTGTGTGAATCAGTGTGTATGGATGTTTCCCTGTTATGGGTTGCAACTGTAAGGGCATCCGCTGCGTAAAACATAATCTGGATAAGTTGGTGGTTCATTCCGCCGTGGTGACCCCAGATTAATAAAGGGACTAAGCTGAAAAGAAAATGAATGAATAAATAAATAAATAAAAAAGTCATACTTTTATCATTTTTATAGACAGTAGGACGTCTGTTAGGAGTTCAACAAAATCAAGTGTTGGCAGATTTTAAGCAGAAAGTCTAGCAATGACTTGTTTGTGAAATGTAGTTCCAAAGTTACATAAATGTAATAGAATGTGGAAAGGATGTGAAATGTGAATGTTTTATCCAGTAATGTACAGGTCTTTATGGAGTGCTTAATTCTGATTAGTCCAAGTACACTACCTGACAAAAGTATCATCATTGATCTCAGTTGTAAGAGCAACAAATAATAACTGTTTAATCATCTGTTGAACTGCATCCCCATCATCACAAACACTGCAGAAGACCTATTGGAACCCACATGGACCCAAGATTCTCACAGAAATTAGTCAAGTTTGGTGAAGAAAAAAATCATTATTTTGGGTTTCATTCAGTATTGGGGCATGTGAGAGATCTGCAGAGTGGATGACAACATCAACAGTCTGAGGTGTCAAGACATTTGTGCTGTGACATGACAAACCACAGGCGAGGGCAAATTCTTCAGCAGGATAGCATTCTTTCTCATACTTCAGCCTCCACATCAAAGTTCCTGAAAGCAAAGAAGGTTTGGCCAGCCCAGTCATCACACATGAACATTATTGAGCATGTCTGGGCTAAAATGAAGGAGAAGGTATTGAAGATGAATATAAAGAATCTTGATGAACTATCGAAGTCATGCAAGAACGCTTTCTTTGCCATTCCAGATGACTTTATTAAGTTCTTTGAGTCATTGCAGAGATGTATGGAGGCAGTCCTTCAAGCTCATTGGAGTCATACACAATATTCACTCTTTTTCCACTGCACCCTGACTTTATATTCTGTACAATACATTATTTCTGTTGAGTGACAAGACTTCTGTCTATGCAAAGTGAGACCTTACTGTACTAATTAAATAATTAAAAATCAAGACATGATCAGATTTTATTTTGGTAAAATAAGCATAATGTAGAAGGGCTTTACCTTTCATATAAGCCCCTTCACATACCAAATGATCAACTTAATAGAAGTCAAGTTATTATTTGTTGTTCCTAAAACTTGGATAGGGGATTAGACTTTTGTCTGGTAGTGTACATAATCCCCTACTCTAAGTCAATTACAGTTTTGACAGAACTTTGTGTGGTTATGAAAGTGAAAATATCATCAATGTTACTTTCTTCTCATGTATTAGTGTCTTTATGTTTTGCATATTCAGTGGAGAGCAGCAGTGGCCTGTGAGAGCCCAGAGGAGAAGCAGAGTCTCTGTGAACATGTGTTTCAAGGTGGAGATGAGGAATATGGTCTCCTGGAAGCACTCAAGTTCCTGATGCTGGCCAAAGCCATTGAGCTTCATCGTAAAATGGTGACAGATCAAGAAGTGCCTGTGTTCTGCTGGCTTCTCTTTGCCCGCGACACATCAGAAAACCCACAATCCCTCCTGGCCAATCACCTGAGCCAGATCGGCTTCAGTGGAGGAGTAGAACAGGTATGACCGCACCGGCAAACTTAATGCAGTCTGTACAGCTTGTAATAATAATCCTATTTTGTTGTTTCTTGTCAGTTGCACATGCTCACATAGAACAATCTCAGTTGTCAGTAATGTTGCTGGATAGTTTGACTTTGTACAATTGTTAAGAAAACTCAGATTTTGATTTTGAGGTCATCAGTTTGTTTGGGGGCAGCAAGCTGCATTCACGCACGTGTGGTGTATGTCTTGTTCCAGAAAGAGTATGTCTCGTTCCGTGTGAGTCTGGTTCCAGAAAGATATTCCTTTTCTATCTTAGAAATCAATTTTTAACAATAACTGACAAATACCATTACTGGCCACTTTGTTAGGTACACCTGTTCAACGGCTTGTTAATGACAATTTCTAATCAGTCTATCACATGGCAGCAACTCAATGCATGTAGACATGGTCAAGACAATCTGCTGCAGCTCAAACCGAGCATCAGAATGGGGAAGAAAGGTGATTTAAGTGACTTTGTACATGGCATGGTTGTTGGTGCCAGACGGGCTGGTCTGAGTATTTTAGAAACTGCTGATCTACTGGGATTTCCACGCACAACCATCTCAAGGCTTTGCAGAGAATGGTCCAAATAAGAGAAAATATTCAGTGAGCGGCAGTTCTGTGGGTGCAAATGCCTTGTTGATGCCAGAGGGCAAAGGAGAATGGCCAGACTGGTTTCAGCTGATAAAATGGCAACAGTAACTCAAATAACCACTCGTTACAACCGAGGTATACAGAAGAGCATATTTGAATGCACAACACGTCTAACCTTGAGGCAGATGGCCTACAGCAGCAGAAGACCACACTGCTAAAAACAGGAAACTAAAGGCTGATTTATACTTCTGCGTCAAACGCCCGCGTATGCTACGGCGCTGGCGCATAGTCCTTCGCCGTGGCCGTCGGCGTAGCTCAAAAAATGTAACTACACGTTGCAACGACGCGTAGCGCAAGGTCTGTGATTGGTCTGCTTGGTAGCGCTGACGAGTCTGGGCGGGACTGAGAGCCATGTGGAGCAATTGTTTACAAGTGTGGAGTCCTGTGAAGTAGCTCCGGATGGAAATTTTTGTTTTGTGTTTACCTCATAGTCAAAGTTGTTGCACGTCCGCCAGTTCTTGCCTCAAAATGAGCGAGTTTGAGCCACTTGTACATCCCGGAAGTGTTCAGGAAAACAAAACAACAGCGAAGAAACTCGACACAGAGAAACATTTACAACTCACTGCCAACTAGCGTTGCGGAAGTGTTAATGCAGACCAACAGAGACAGTGCGCAGAAGTATAAATGCACAGCTACGCGCGTTGCATGCGCCGTGGGTTACGCCGGTCACTTGATGCAGAAGTATAAACCAGGCTTTAGGCTACAGTTTCTCACAGGTTCACCAAAATTGGACAGTAGAAGATTGGAAAAAACATTCCCCGGTCTGATGAGTTTTAATTTCTTCTGCGACATTTGAATGGTAGAGCTAGATTTTGGCATCAACAACATGAAACCATTGATCCGTCCTGCCTTGTATTAACAGTTCAGACTGGTTGTGGTGGTGTAATGGTGTGGGGATATTTTCTTGACACACTTTGGGCCCATTAGTACCAATTGAGCATTGCATCAATGCCACAGAATACCTTTATGACCTGCTGCCTTTATTTATTAAGCTTTATATCTGCATTCCCCCAACTAAACAAGGCATCTGTATATGGATGACTGAAGAAACCCGGTCCTGCAGTATTTCTCTGAAAGTGGAAGGAACATTTTGAAAGGGTATCAAGCCACATGTCCACCAAAGCATTTTTAAGCTGCTGAAAATATCAGTGTTTTCTGAAAATGTACAACTGAGAGCAGTCCTGTAGTACACCGTTTAATGAGACACTGGGGGAGATTAAATATCCACAGTGCTGATTTCTGTTTAGTATTTGTACTGCCCTTTCTCCACTGGGATTGGACCGCTAGCTCATGACTTTTGTTATTCCGATTGAGTTATGTCTGGTTACAAGTGGATTTCTTGGGTTCAAGTAAGCCAGGGATGTCCAAACTCAGTCTTGGAGGGCCTGTGTCCTGCAAAGTTTAGCTCTAACATCCTTCAACACACTTCCCTGGAAGTTTCTAGTATACCTAGAAAGATCTTGATTAGCTGGTTCAGGTGTGTTTAGTTGGGTTAAGAACTAAAATATGCAGGACACCTGCCCTCCAAGACATAGTTTGGACACCCTTGATGTAAACAAAGCTATTGTTTGTCCTCAGATCACAACATTTGTGGCACTAATTATGCATCACTTGCATTATCTGTCCACAAAGGAAGTAAATCTTTTTGTGAACCAATACTGATTTAGCAAATCATTCCTCTCCTTTTTACATGATCTAAACCCCAGGTGTCAAATCTTGTCAGCTCTGCACAGTTTAGCTTTATCTCTAATTAACACATCTGATCTTTATCACATCTGATTAAACTAATTGAGTCCTTCAGGCTTGTTTGAAACCTACAGGTAAGTGTGTTGAAGCAGGGTTGGAACTAAACTGTACTGAGCTGCGGCCCACACGGAACTGGATTTGACACTTGTGATCTAAACCATGCGTAACTTTTGCAAAGTTAGAGAAGTTTTTAGGAAAAATTACTTGTCTTGGGTCTTTAACCAGATTGTTTTGGGCTTGTACTCAGCCCTCACCGACTGTTGTAAATCCGTAGATGTGGTGAAAGCCTGCATAGCTGTAAGGGATTAAGAAAGGTGGGTGGGTGAGTGTATCTTTTAGTTGACTTAAATTACCTTTGAACACAGGAGAATAGAAATACCCAATATGTACATTTATTTTTTGCAGGGCATTTACCTGTTAACAAAAACAGCCATCTATTTGTATGCTAAATCATTAAAATAGAGCCTACTTGTACCTTTTTGGTTTACTAAAGCGTGTTCATGTAAACAGGAAAGCAAGTCATCACTGCAGTTTAGAGTATGAGCGAGTGTGGTTTGTGGTGTGTATTGTTCTTATCTGTGTTGGATGAGTGGCCTTGGTGAGCTTTGCTCCAGATTCCCCCCACCCTTTTTGCCCGCTCTGAATCTGGTATGGTCTTCATTGTCTTTTGTGTCACTTGATTCCGCAACCCTGGATAGTCCTTTTTCTTGACACAAGTGACAAGTTTCGGGATCAATCAAAGAAGATCTTTGTCCTCTACTGCACCCTCATCTAACAGCCTCTGTTGCTCACTTCTTGTAAACTTTTATACAGGGTCACAGCACCCTTATGTAGCTTTTTCTCATTTTTGTGCCAGACTTTTGCCCCAACTTGAGCATCAGCACTCAGTCTCTTGCAAAGTGGGGCTGAATTCCTGGCAATACAGTTCAAGATCTGTAGCTATTTTTTCTTTTGAGCTTTTGGGATGAGACAAGTGTCTTACAGCCTTTTTAAAAATGTTTTTCTTGACCATAGGCAAAAAAAAAAGGACAATTCTTTGGGGAAGCGCCACTTAAACCATTGGGGAAAAAAAAAAAAACATCTCTGTTTTTCTCGAGTTCCTCTTCATTTTAAGTTACCCAACTTCATTTTTCTTCTTTCCAAAGAGGCAGATCTGGTTGATAAGATGTGCTTCAGTTTTTTTTATAGGTAATATGAAGGATGTTGTTGTGGAAGCTGCTTTGGTGGCGCGTTTTGCTCAGGCTGTTTGTAAACTCTGGCTTGGCTTGTGTTGAGCAGTGGTGGTGATGCAGATGTGATGTTACGATGGCATCAGCGACGACAGGCACGTAGCCAGGGGGGATTTAGTTGGTTCAGAAGACTCACCCCTCACTGACAAAGGTCCAGAATTTGTCCCAAACGTGAGCTCATTTGTCCTATTTTGACTGCTACCCATTGAAAAAGGCTTAAGACCAAGCGGAATCCTGGTGTGACTTCAGCTAATCGGTTTTGACCAATGCAAACAATAATTTTTTCAAGAGTCCAACATTCAGCTGTGCAAAAAAATATCTGACACATGCAAAGACATCTTTCCCTACTGTATTATTTTTAAATGGAGAAAAGATTTGACAAGTAACTTTTATTCTAAATCTGGGACATTATTCTTGAAACAAAAATGACCAGTAAAAAAGTGTAAAGCATCAAAGCGACTCATATTAAAATCAATTTGAATACTATTTTGGCTTGTGTGTTTATCGGTGAATTTTCAGATGAACTACAAGAGATGCTAGAAAAATTGTGAAGCTCTACATTATTAGGCTGGCTTGTGTAGCAAGCCAGACTATTGTTATCCTATTTTTCTTCTGAGACTAAAAATTAAACTCTATCTCCTCCTAGAGCTTTCGAGCTATGACCACCAAACTCACACCAGACCTCCAAACTGGTCTGACTCGGGTTGCTATATCTTTTCGGACTGATCCGACTTTCGGTTTTCCGAAAAACGTCCCGGGACCATCGGAAAAATCCCATTGACTTAACATTGCACCAAACTTTGTGAGCTCATAACTCTACATCAGACTGTCGCACAGACTTTGAACTGGGCTCATTTAACTCAGACTACCAAACTACCTATAACTGATGAACTTTTAACTTTCTAGCCACACCCCTAACAACCAGATATGGCCCCCTAGCAACGGTCCCATAGACTGCCATTATAGAGGTTCAGATTGATATCGTCATGCTGCAGTGTGATAGAGACATGGGTGTTGCTTTTAACTGTTCATACTGGCAAGAAGCTTTGATACATCATCAGTCTAAGCTGTCAATCAACTCCATAGCAACAAAACAGACTAATCTAGCAACGATATAACAGCAGCTATATCTATCTATCTATCTGTATCTGTCTGTCTGTCTGTCTGTCTGTCCGTCTGTCCGTCTGTCCGTCTGTCCGTCTGTCCGTCCGTCCGTCCGTCCGTCCGTCCGTCCAGTAACATGCTAATTCAGGCTAGAATCATGCTTACAACATGTTAATTCATGCTAGAATCATGCTAGTGACATGCTAATTCATGCTAGAATCATGCTAGTGACATGCTAATTCATGCTAGTGACATGCTAATTCATGCTAGAATCATGCTAGTGACATGCTAATTCATGCTAGAATCATGCTAGTGACATGCTAATTCGTACTAGAATCATGCTAGTAACATTCTAATTCATGCTAGAATCATGCTAGTAACATTCTAATTCATGCTAGAATCATGCTAAGTCATGCTAGAATCATGCTAGTAACATTCTAATTCATGCTAGAATCATGCTAAGTCATGCTAGAATCATGCTAGTAACATGCTAATTTATGCTAGAATCATGCTAGTAACATGGTAATCTATCTATCTATTATCTATCTATCTATCTATTGTCTGTCTATCCGTCCGTCCGTCCGTCCGTCCGTCCGTCTGTCTGTCTGTCGATCTATCTATCTTTTCATACTTTTTAAAACTGTTTAAACTAAATAAACTATTAACATCAGACGTTCACAAGCCAGCCTCAAAGTTTGTCCTCAAACTTTAAGAATCTAGTTATTATTATTATTAATATGGTTTATATATGAAATGACCAAATTCTGACTGAGGAAAGTGAATTGTGCTGGCCGTTGGCCAGTTTGTTATTTGCCTGTAAATTAAAATAGGCTACAGTTTTTAATTTAAAACCTTTTATTTAATGATATTTGATGAAATAAATTTGTATTTTAAAAATAAATATATCACATTTTATTATTCTAAATATTTAGGAAATAAATTTGGTTATGAAGACCATACGACAGGCTAATTCAGCTAAAACAGTGCTTAAAATGTCACTTATATTCAGTATTTATATTTCATAATTAAGTAAAAAATAGGCAAATAACTGCAAAATAGTCAACTTTTTAAGAAAAAAAGAACCACTCCTTTCACCAGGCTGGCTACAGGCCTGGATGGTAATACCAGTTTTTGGTTTCGACTCCTGGCCAAACCAATACCAGCAATTTAACCTTGGCCCCTGCAGTTTTCTAATAGGACTAAGACAAGACAATTCTGAGCAGCATAATCTGTTTTTAAACCCCAGTTAACATTCTTTACTCCAAACTCACCTAATAACTTTAGTCAAATGTCTAAAATGAATCATTCTGTGATATGATTCCATAATTGTGTGATTACTGGCAAAGTCCCTTTAAGGCAAGTCTTTTAATTCGACAGCCATATTTGAATTGCCTTTTGGGCAGTATACTCAGGCATTCTGTCTAAATAGGGAAACATCAATTCATTTATTTTTTTCTTCTGCTTTTCCGGGGCCGGACCGCGGGGGCAGCAGTCTTAAGAGAGAACCCCAGACTTCCCTCTCCCCAGACACTTCCTCTAGCTGCTCCAAAGGGATCCCGAGACATTCACAGGCCAGCCGAGAGACGTAGTCTCTCTAGCGTGTCCTGGGTCTTCCTTGAGGCCTCCTCCTGTATTCAAAAACTTGTTCTTTTGGTCATGACCCAAAGCTTATGACTATAGGTGAGAGTAGGAACGTAGATTGCCCGTAACACAAACCAAAATCCTACTCCGTTCATAAAGGGACGAGACAGCCCTTAACAGAGTGCCTCTGATTTTAAAGCCATGAAGAACAGTTGATTCATCTGCGGATCATTCGTATGTCAGCTCATAAACAGACCAGCTGATCTTCGTTACTTTAAAATGCTCCAGTGTCCGTGTATCTGTAGTTTACACTAAGTGAACAGCAGTGAGCAATTGATGACCTTTAAGGCCAATCACAGTCATTTCTGTTGAGCACGAGAACATAACAGCAAATGTTTAAGATCGCACTCGATAGCGCTCAAATGTTCAAAAATTTCAGTACCGAATTCCAGTATCATGACTACTCCCAAGAAACAGTTCCCCTCTACCTTGTGGGATTTGTGAGAGACTTGTCCTTGCCTCACAAAGTCAGGGAAAAATCAAACCTTAAATTTCCAAATCAAAACCTAGCAAATGTACCCTTTTAAACAAACTGGAATTTCAAAATCAATCACAACATTTTCAACTTGCTAACTTTGATTCATTGAAATACTGACAGATTTAGCCCTTGAGTGTCAGTCCCTTTTTGGTTTTAGTGTTACATGACAATGCTTTCAGCCAAAATTTGGAAGCGTTTTGCCTGTTCAATTACTTGGTGCCATTTTTGGGAATGAAGACATACATTTAAAAATGGGTTTCAAAGTCGATGTTTTTGAAAACGCTGTCATTGATGCATCCGTATAAACATCCAAAAATGAAAGTCTTTGAAAATAATGACGTCACGTCCATGCACATAGTAAGCTGTTCAGGGGTCTGTAGATTACAAACAAACATACAAAATCGCACTATATTTTATCCTAATGCATCATCAGCAAAGTGTGGGTTTACTTCACATTATTCCCAAAAGTAGATACCCATCTTACACACATGGCAAATTATACATGGATACAAGCACTGAGCCGCTGCTGACACATTGTCACTTCCCTGTAGGTACTGTTTATTAACAAGCTGACAGTACAAATTCTGATGTGGCATACACAATACAGCATTTTTTGCCTGTTTCTTGGACATATGTAAGCAAGCATGAATAAGAAAATAATATGATTAAGGTGTTTACATGAGCTGCTTTTTGAATGTTCCATTCATGATCCTGTTTTACATGTTATAGAATATAATTTGATTAACTTCGTTGTGTCATCACGCTATCCACAATTCCTCTGGAGTTTCATGTAGTTTTGGATCTTTCATTTTTAATTTGCGGACTTTAACTGCAGTTTGACACTTTCATATCCATTCGGGAACATTTCCTGCATGCCCCCATGACAAACAAATTATTAGATGCAAGTCTGAACTGCTTGCATAGTGTTGTTTTAAATGTGTCTGTGGTCATTTACTGACTCGGTAGGTGCAGAGAATAGTGTCAAACAAATAGTGTGTTTAGACTATCCTGTCGCAAAATGCAGTGAAAAGTCCAACATGATGGTAATAGTTTGATTGCAGTGTTTACATGTCTTTACTGCACTTCAATTATGCCACTAAAATCCGCATACTCCACATGTCTTCATTTGATTTCTGTTTAGTCTGAATATGACTTTAGTCAGATAAAGGTCGTCAAAAATCACTGTTTACATGGTGGACTCTTAATCATAGTACTGTCGATTAATGTTGTCCATGTAAATGTACTCATTGTGTCCGTGAAAACATTCGAAAATGAAAGTCTTTGAAAACGATGATGTTACGCGCATGCATAGTAAGTTGTTTAGGGGTCTATATATTAAAGTCATTTGCAAACAAACATACAAAGTCATGCTCATGCTCAAATTTTTCCTAATGCATCATCAGCAAAGTGTGGGTTTACTTCACATTATTCCCAAATAGCAGATATACATCTTACACACATGGCAAGTTATACATGGATACAAGCACCGAGCTGGCAAAGACACATTGTCACTTCCCTATAGGTACTGTTTCAAGCATTTGCGTTAATAGCAGGTTTGGCATGCTGTCCCGGGAGAGAACCCTGAGCTCAGAGATACTTGAGCCCAAGGCTCTCACCCAGTCAATAGGCATATAAGGGGATGCAAGATCAGGTAGGTCTTGAGAGCTCCCCTTAGAAAAGGAAAAGGTAGGGTGTAAGGGGGCATTCTTTCGAAATGAAGGTAGAGCAGTAGGGAAACAAACGATTTGGAAAAAAAAAAAAACAGTACAGGGTTTTTTCCCTACTTAATACTATATACAGCTCTACTGTGCTGCTGTGCAAATAACAAAAAAAACAAAAAACAAAAACAGAACCATAGAAAACATAGCTACATTGTCAGAGTAAAAAAGAAACACTTAAATAGTAACAACAAAAAGTTTGTAGGTTTGAAAAGAACCACATTGAATGTAAATATGAAACATGATATTTTATGTCACAATTACAGTGTTATAAGTAATCCTGTACACTACAGTTGTGTGATTTATAAACAATTAAATCAGCTGTATATGTTTTAGTTACACATTTACATGTATTGTGCACAATTATTAAAGATATCTAAAAAAAAGTCTTTCATTCCACGTAAAAAAAATCCTACACTTTTTCTTTTCTTTCGTTTTGGCTAAACTTGTTTTACTAAATATTAAATAAGGAGATGAAAAGGAATAGACTATAGATATGAGAAGCAACGAAATAGTTTCAGAGTACTGTGATGAAATGCTGGTTAAACATATAGATGTAAACAGTCATTATAACAGACCAGAACGCAGGGCTAAATGTGTTATAACGTAAATGTAAAGAAGAGAGTGTCGTGTAATAAATTCTGAAGTGAATATGAGGTGGTTTCACTTTCGAAATGCAGTAAAAATTCGTCCCATTTTAGCTTTTTTAATTCTTTTGAACACATTCAAGTGCTGCTTGTCAATTTGACAAGGCTTCTATGTTTGTTCTTGCTGTCAATTGCGGAATAATTGATCGATTAAAGGTTTCTGATAAACCGTTGTGGCAGCTTCTGGCGCTGTGATGTGCGTGCACTCGAGCAGGATTCATATTTGTCCGTAAAGTCAGATTTCGATACAAGACCAGTACTGCATGTTCCTCCATGTCACATCAGTGATGGGTCGTTCTTGATAGAATCGTTCATTTTGAACAAATCATTTGTGTGTTTGGAGTGAGTCATTCATTTGTGCATTTGCACATTTGTGCAAGCGGAGCTCGCTTGCTCATTGTTACCAACTTAGCAATTTTGTTGCTCGATTTAGCAGCTTTTAACACTACCCTAGCAGCTTTTTTTTTTTTTTTCAAAAAGCACCTAGCAACAAATGTAGCAATTTTTAACATTCATTTGGCTACTTTTAGCAATTTTTAAAAAGTGACTCAAAAGAGCAGTGGCTGTTGGCTTCACTTAGTAGAGTACTTGCTCTAGTAGAGTATTGTTTTTCATAACTGTTAATTTACTGATATTTGTTAGCACATATAATTGTTGGTAATTTAGGTAGCAATAAATTCCAACAGTGCTATAATTGTCACTTTCACAAATGTGTTATTTTTTACAAGTTAAAAAGAGTAAGTACACAAGCTGTGATTGTTTAAAAGAATGTAACTGTTTCACATTTAAAAATAAAAAAGTCTTATAAAGAAAGTGTTTTACTTTTACAAATAGTATACAATAGTCACAACTATTCACCTTATTCTTCGCCGACGAGCGGGCGCAGCCATTTGAATCTTTAGCTCGAGACTTCCGGTCTCATTCACTTCCATTCATTTTTAGACATTAAAAACTGCTTGTTTCACTGTTTGATGTTGCAAACTGATATTTCCTTCCACCTTCCTGCAGATTTCAGTTGTAACCCATATCAAACACACCTGCCTGTAATTATCACGTGGTATTCAGGTCCTAATTAATTGGTTCAGGTGTGTTTGATATGGGTAGCAACTGAAATCTGCAGGAAGGTAGATCTCCAGGAACAGGATTGAGCAACCCTGTTCTAAGACAATCACGAAAACAGGCATTTTAGAATAAGGTCAATATGTTCATGCAAATCTGAATGGACATATTTCAAATAATCTTTTTGCTGAGATGGCCAGTCAATTTGAGAAAACAGTAATTATTTTGTATACTACATAAAGATGTAGTTCTGAGTTGTGATTACGCAATGATGCCATCACGCAAAGTAATATGTCAATAAGAACCTATTTATTATGCATCTGGATGTAATGTCTTAATATAATACACGGCTCCTCTGAGAGTAGAGACATGACAGGCTTACGCTTGTCAGATACTACGGGGTGATGTCACTGATATGCGAATTATTGCATGACGTAATCTGGCAACGGTTTGCTACTTTTCAATGAAACTAGTTAACAATACTGCGCTTGCTGCCTTAGAGTGGTCTGTTTCTCACAGAATGCACACATGTGGCCTCAAACCAAATCGATATGAACAATATTAGATAATACCTCATCACGTTGGGGAATCATATCGATATATCCCCAGAACTTGATATACCGCAAAGCCCAAAGTGTGGGTTAGACCTTTCTTTTGGAGGCAAACAAGCCATTTTTGGGACTGTAGCCTGCTTACGGCATTCAAAGATGCAAAAAGCCACAGCTCTACACAGTTTATCTTTAACCCTGATTAAACTAATTGAGTTTTTCAGGCTTGTTTAAACCTTACAGGTGAGTCTGTTGAAGCAGGGTTGCAACTAAACTCAGCAGGGCTGCAGCCTTCCAGGAACTAAGTTTGATGCGCATCTGGATTCAGCCCACTTGATGATCATACAGAAAGGGAGATACAGAGTATGCAAAGATTCATCTAAAGAAGGGTGCCCAAACTCTGTAATGTTGGGCCGGTGTCCTGCAGAGTTTAGTTGCCAACCTGCCAGTACATATGCTGGTTAATGCTTGAGTAGCTGTCCAATTGGGGTTAGAGCTGTACTCTGCAGGACACCATGTATTTACATCTCGTTTGTTCCTCATTTGACATATAATAATATATTGTTGTTTTAGTCCCCTGAAAGACAACAAACCAAAATCTAGTGGGGGGCTAGGGGGGAGCACATTCTATGATTGATTTATTATAAGGGACCCCCAAGCATTCAAAAAAATAGGGTGAAATATTTTTTCCCCCTAAAACAAAAATTCATGCCATAGAGCAGGGATGGGCAAACTCAGTCCTGGAGGGCCGGTGTCCTGCACAGTTTAGCTTTAACTTTAATCAAACACACCTGCTAATAGATTTCTAGTGATCTTGAAGACACTGATTGGCATGTTCAGGTATGTTTGATTAGAGATGGAGCTAAATTATGCAGGACACCGGAACTACAGGACCGAGTTTGCCCCCCCTTGCCATAGAGGGTTAAATTAGAAAACTGGTTGAAATGAATGTATTTTTACTTTGTGTGTTGTAGGTAGAGATGTTTCTGCTGGGCTATGCCTTAAACTACACCATTCAAGCCTTCCGTCTGTACATGACCGACACAGAAGAGTTTGTGACGCATTACCCAGATGACCACAAGCACGAGTGGCCATGTGTGTGTATCGTCACGGAGGACGATCGCCATTACAATGTTCCCGTCAGGAGGACTGTTCAACACCAGCACAGAGATGATTCCACAATGACCTAACGGCAGACACTTCAGAGAGCAAAGCTGATCTACAAAGTGGCATGACGTTTTGTTTTCTGATTTGATCCGTTGCTCATGCAGTGAATGAACACGAAGGGAATTTACAGCAATCTACCAAGATCAAATTGCATGCATAAGTGCTCAGGTTTTTTCCCCCCCAAATGAATCACAGAATGAACATCTGTCTGCCAGGAAACGCTGTGATGATTAACACTGGTTAAGAAAAAAACAAAAAAAACCTTACTGCCTTTCTACTGTAGCTATGATCTTTTTTCCCCCACTGTTGGAAATTTCTTTTAAAAAAAAAATACTAAAGAGTTTACAACAATAATTTTAGAGAATTTTAATTCAAAAGAATGTATTGTGGGTTTAGTAAGGGAAATGAGATAATGGTATAATTACTGTAAGTCAATTAGTTAAATTTTCTATTATTTCAATATATAAAATTTCTACATAAAAGTCACTGGCATGGATTCTGCAAGACTCATTCTGAAAGCGTAGCCCTATATAAGAAGCTTGCGAATTATGTAGCCAGATGTACGTATGGCTGTATTTCATCTTAAAAACGAACGCAATGCGGCGGTATGACGCTGTTCCTTTTTGCGACTACCAGCTGACCGCTTATTTCTGTATGGACTGCTTTCCTGTGGTGGAATTGAGATGCATAGAAGAGTTGACTACGACGACGGCGTTCGAGTCTGGTAAAGAACGATTCCAGAAAGCGGGTAAGACAAAAACAGAAGCCAAAAAAATAAATAAACAAGTAAATAACAGGGTGAGAATATAGTGAAATCTAAAAACCTGATAAAAATTAAGCAAGGACCTTTCTTTTTCTAGATTGCTTTTTAAAATTGTCAGTTGGGTTTTGGAAATGGGGTGGGCGGGTCAATCGGTGCTTTTAAAAATACTATTGGTTCGGTTTAGGGAAGGAGAAGTGTGGGTCAGTCGATCCATCACTTAGTCAGTTTGTCAAACAATCAGTCGACAGCGGCCTCTGGTGAATTTACGCTTAAATAGCATGCGCAAATGGCACTTGCGAAATAAATTTGAGATCCTAAAAAAAAGTGTATCTCTGGTAGATTTACATGAGAACAGCAGGTGCGAATAGCACTTGCGAGAGAAATTTGAGATCTGAAAAAAATACACAGCATCCTCTGGTGAATTTACTTGAGAACACCAAGTGCGAATGGCACTTGGGAGAGAAATTGAGATTGAAAAAAGCATACACAGCGTCTTCTTGTGGATTTTTGTGAGAACAGCCAGTGCGAATGGCATTCGCAAGATAAATTAAAGATCTGAAAAAGCGTACACAGCGTCCTCTGGTGGATTTACGTGAGAAGAGCAGGCATGAATGGCACTCGTGAGAGAAATTCAAGATCTGAAAAAGCATACACAGCGTACTCTGGTGGATTTACATGAGAAGAGCAGGCACAAATGGTACTTGCTGAGAGCTCAAAAAGCATACACAGCGGCCTATGGTGGATTTACGCAAGAGCAGGCACAAATGGTACATGAGAGAGAAATTTCAGAGCTCAAAAAGTGTAAACAGCGGCCTCTGGTGAATTCGCAAAAACAAATATAAAAAAAAAAAAAAACAGCTCCTGGAATGTATTTTGCGCACTCCAGAAATGTATATAGCGGTACGTTTTCAGAATGAGTCTGGCTTGGGATTGTGGCGTTTACAAAACAAAGACTGTCAAATATCCTTAATCATATTTTTTTTATACTTTTTAATCATAAACGGACACACTGCGACAAATGTCTAATACTGGTTTTGATTGACACTGCCATGTAGGGGTGTGTGATATGTATTGTCTAAGATCATAATTATTGTTTTAATGTGCAGAAACATCAATCCTTTTCTAAAAGCATTTACTCAATGCTGATGCCAACTAAGAGTGCCACCATTAGTTATAAACATCTAAATCCCATACAGGAATATTTTTGCTTTCATTTTTAAAACATACCATCTAAAGCACAGATGTCAAACACAGTTCCTGGAGAGCAGCTCTGCACAGTTTAGATCCAACACTAATTAAACACACCTGATCAAACTAATCGAGTCCTTCAGGCTTGTTTGAAACCTACAGGTGTGTTGAAGCAGGGTTTGAACTTAACTCCAGGAACTGAGTTTGACACCCCTGATCTAAAGAAGTATCGCAAGCAAGAATCCCATTTGCCAAATATCAGAATGCAAATCTAACTGTGATATATTGAGTTCATACAACAGTTCAGTAAAATGTTAATACTGAGATTTTTGTCAGTGAAAACAACAGTGTTTGGTTCATGAATGAAATCCGACTATTCATTATTAGTCAGTAGCTATGTTTACACCCAAAGTTACAAATTAAATTTATGCGCAAAACTGCAATGTCTCATAAAAGACGTTCGAATAAAGCAGTTTCCATCCGATGAGTTAAAGAGAACAAATTCATCACTTTTTTGCGCATTTCCAAAATGTATGCTCATCCTGCTGTTACATGCACAAATCCAAAATCCGCATAAAAATAGGTGGATGGAATTCTAGATACTGATAATAACATCCATTAATAATATTCTATACAATCCATTTTAAACAAATCACTTGAAGTAATAATTCTTTGATTATTACACATTAAAACAGACTCTCTGTCCCTACTGCCAGTCATTATTTCTTATTTATTTATTACAGGCCTAAACCAGCACACATTTAGCAGAGTCTTTAAGGGGATTAAAGTACCATATAGATTTACAGAGTATATAATATATATGTAGACAGTAATCAACATATGAAGTGGATTATAAATACGTTTACTTCTACAACATGACTGTTGTTGAAAAACAACTTTGATGAAAGGTTTACACACACGCACATACATGAATAATGTTATCATTATTGCACACCCCTACATTTGTTACTATTGTTCTGTTGAGTTTACATCAAACGCAGAAGACCGCTTCACTTGCTTTATTTTGATTTTCACCTCACAAATTTACCATTGGAGTTCAATAATTTGAATTTGCGTTGTCGTCAAGATTGAGGCGAATTCCATGCATTTGGCATGGTGGCTGAGAGAGCTTAACATGCTGCAATTTATGAAAACGCATGCAGTTTCAAAAAACGGCATCAAATTGAGGAAAGATCACAGCATACCTGCTGCATTTCCTCACAACGCAAACATTTCACGTAAATGCACAGCATTTTCTTTTAATGCAAACATTTTACGAAACATTTTACTACATTCTCAACGCAGACATTTTATGCAAATGCACTGCATTCTCACAACACAAACATTTTACGAAAACACGCACTCACAACGCAAACATTTTACGTAAATGCACTGCATTTTCACAACCAAACAATTTACGAAAACGCGCTGCATTTTCTCACAACGCAAACAATTTACGAAAACGCGCTGCATTTTCTTACAACGCAAACAATTTACAAAAACGCGCTGCATTCTCTCACAACGCAAACAATTTACGAAAACGCGCTGCATTTTCTTACAACGCAAACAATTTACAAAAACGCACTGCATTTTCTCACAACGCAAACAATTTACGAAAACGCGCTGCATTTTCTCACAACCCAAACAATTTACAAAAACGCGCTGCATTTTCTCACAACGCAAACAATTTACAAATATGCGCTGCATTTTCTCACAACGCAAACAATTTACGAAAACACGCTGCATTTTCTCACAATGCAAACATTTTACAAAAAAAAAAGGCACTGCATTTTCTCACAACGCAAACATTTTATGTAAATGCACTACATTTTCACAACACAAACAATTTACGAAAACAACATTCTCACAACACAAACATTTTATGAAAGCGCACTGCATTTTTTCACAATGCAAACAATTTACAAAAACGCGCTACATTCTCACAACGCAAACATTTTACGAAAACGCGATGCATTCTCACAACGCAATCACATTACAAAAACGCGCTGCATTCTCACAACGCAAACATTTTACGAAGACGCTGCATTTTCTCACAACACAAACATTTAACGAAAACATGCTGCATTCTCACAATGCAAACAATTTACGAAAATTTTGCATTTTCTCACAACAGAAACATTTTAAGAAAACGTGTTCTCAGAATGCAAACATTTCACAAAAACGCGCTGCATTTTCTCTCAACACAAACATTTTACGAAAACATGGTGTATTTTTTTATAACACAACGGAAATGTTTCAAGGAGACAATAAAATGTTACAGAATATTAAAATAAACAAACAGAAAAACTCGCTCTTCAAAGATCACCTACAACTTCACTGACTAGTTACGCCACAGCGGTGTCAATTATATTTTTGGGTCCCCTTGACACTTTTCCATTGTGATCCATTCTTCGTGTGTTGTTAGACAATGCAGCGCGTTTTCATTAATTGTTTGTGACGTGAGAAAATGCTCTGCGTTTTCTAAAAATGTGTTTGCGTTGTTACGATTTCCAGCACGTGTGCTGTCAAACCGATGAAAATCTTTTCTCAATTTGCTAGCGTTTTTTGTAATTGCACGCGTTTTCATAAATTAAAGCACATTAATCGCTCTCAGCCAACCGTGGTACATGGTAAATGCGTTTGCATTGGCTTTGTGTTACTTGCACAGACACAAATTCTGCATTTGGAGTGAACCAAGTATTAATCTTAAATTTGAGCAGTTAAAGTCTGACTTATGTTGAAACCATGTTATGTTTACGTGTTCTTAACCGACACCGAAAGCTACAATAATGTGCATCAATCTCATTAACAGGCAGCTGGTGGTACACAAGGATGCCAAGAAGACTTCAAGACTTCTTCATAGTTAGCTCATTTTGAAGTTAAGCAACTACTTGCACTTTTTGTTGTTGTTTTTTGTTTTCTGCTCATCAGATTTTTGTATTTATGAATGACAGATTAACTCAAAGTATCTTTCATTATCTTTTCAACATACAAGAAAAAAAGATAACCATTGGTTATGTAAAATGATTTTTCAAGAACTGGAAGACATCATTTGAGAAAATATGAATAAAATATTATGATTTACTTGAGTCTCTAACTTTAATTAACACGATACGTAAGAAATGAAACAGAGAACAGCTTAAGCCCAACATTTGTTTAATAAACGCATTAATCCATTCATAATGTGCTTAGTTTACTTGCATCTGCATATACAAGCACCACTTTCCTCAAGTAAAACATACAGTAGTTTTGATAGTTCTATTTAGTAAGTTGACAAAATATGTTGAAAAATCAAGTAAATAGCTGAAATATGGAATATAACAGGTTCTATATTTGAAATACTGGATCAGATGATTATCAGAAACGATTCATGCTTTCACAAAAGCTCAAATAAATAGTCCATGGTGTGTGTACAGTATATATAGTGTTAGAGTGATTGTCAAACCTAACGAACTCCATAACGCTCTTTGCAAAGGTACCAAATCAGAGCAATGTGCAGTAAATACAAAAATAAATCAATTGAAATATACAACTTGAAGTGATAGTTCACCCAAAAATGAAAATAAATATTTTAAAAGAAAGCTCTAACTCGCTGACTTCCATTGCAGGGAAAAAATACTATGGAAGTCAACGGTTACAGGTTTTCAGCATTCTTCAAAATATTTCCTCTTGTGTCCAACAGAAAAAAGTTTGGAACCCCTTGAGGATGAGTTTTTTCCATTTTGTTTGATGAACAATGCCTTTAAATCTAGTCTGTGCCCCCAAGTGAGTAAAATAAATCCCTCTTAAGCAAGTTCTAATTCACTTAAGATGTAAATATTTATTGTGCGTCTCAAGGCAAGAGGAAAACACATCTCGCGGCCAAAGTTTAGCAAGTAACATTTCTGTCCCTAAAACAGATTACAAGTCCATTTTGATGCATTCTTTCTCCCAAAACAAAAGAGATTATATTCAGATGCGAGTGCTTTGCACGGAACTTTGGAAGACGTCCGTGTGTGTAAATATGCAAAAAGTGCAGGAGTGCGTACTGTATGTTGCAGACATGCAAATCTGCTCCTGCTTCCTCATACAAGCAGCAGTCAATCTGACAGTTCCAGAGATTGTAGAAACAAAGATATTAATAGAACTAAATAAAGTACTTGTTATCAAAAATCCATGTATTGCTGCAAATGTCCACCTCTTCTTCAGCATATCCAAATGAAATCACTGATCTGCTCTTTCCGCTTCCTGAACACCATCATCAGAAATGACATCCAGCTCTGCTCTGGAAGCGACATCAGTGATCGGCGCCGAATTGTCCTCCACAACCACTTCTGCTTCAGGGGTTTTCTTCTGAAAACAGAAGTTTAGAAATATGGGTATTGCAGAATGGATACTGAATGTGTATTATTTTTAAAGTCTAGGAGTAATTTGATGCCCATACTCCTGATCTGCAAAGTTGCATTCACATTTACAGTGCATCCGGAAAGCATTCA
The DNA here is from genome assembly GCF_052040795.2 of Danio rerio. NCBI lineage: Eukaryota > Metazoa > Chordata > Actinopteri > Cypriniformes > Danionidae > Danio > Danio rerio. Next base: position 10,642,120 of record NC_141044.1, read on the forward strand.
CAGCGCTTCACTTTTTTTTTTTTTTTTTTATGTTACAGCCTTATTCCAAAATGGATTATATTTATTTATTCCTCAAAATTCTGCACACAATAGCCCATAATGACAATGTGAAATGAAGAGTTTTTGAAATTGTTGCAAATTTATTAAAAATAAAAAAGCTGAAAAATCACATGTACGCAAGTATTCACAGCCTTTGCTCAATACTTTCTTGATGCACCTTTGGCAGCAGTTACAGCCTCAAGTCTTTTTGAATATGATGCCACAAGCTTGACACACCTGTCTTTGGGAATTTTTGCCCATTCCTCTTTGCAGTACCTCTCAAGCTCTATCAGGTTGGAGGGGAAGCGACAGTGGACAGCCTTTTTCAGATCTCTTTAGAGATGTTGAATAGGATTTAGGTCTGGGCTGTGGCTGGGCCACTCAAGGACATTCACAGAGTTGTTGTGAAATCACTCCACTGATATTTTGGCAGTGTGCTTTGTGTCATTGTCCTGCTGGAAGATCAACCCTCACCCCAGTCTGATGTCAAGAGCACTCTGAAGCAGGTTTTCATTCAGGATGTCTCTGTACATTGCTGCATTCATCAAGTTTCTTTGACTTGGTTTTCTCTAAACGTAACGCCTGGCATTCACTACAAAGAGTTCAATTTTAGTCTCATCAGACCAGAGTATTTGGTTTCTTATGGTCTGAGAGCGCTTCAGATGCCTTTTGGCAAATTCCAGGCAGGGAGTGGCTTCCGTCTGGACGCTCTACCATACAGGCCTGATAGATGGATTGCTGCGCAGATGTTTGTCCTTCTGTAAGGTTCTCTCTCTAAGAAGAACGCTGGAGCTCAGACAGAGTGACCATCGGGTTATTAATCACCTCCCTGACTAAGGCCCTTCTCCCTGATCACTCAGTTTAGATTGCCGGCCAGCTCTAGTAAGAGTCCTGCTGGTTCCAAACATCTTTCACTTACGGATGATCGAGGCCACTGTGCTCATTGGAGCTTTCAGAGCAGGAGAAATATTTGTGCAACCTTCCCCAGCCTTGAACCTCGAGACAATCCTGTCTCTGAGGTCTACAGACAATTCCTTTGTCTTCATGCTTGGTTTGTGCTTTGACATGCACTGTCAACCCTGGGACCTTACGTAGACAGTTGTATGCCTTTTCAAATCATGTCCAATCAACTGAATTTACCACAGAAGAACTCTAATGAGGCTGCTGAAACATCAAGAATGATAAGTGGAAAAAGAATGTACCTGAGCTCAATTTAGAGCTTCACAGCAAAGACTGTGGATACTCATGTACCTGTGATTTTTCAGGTATTTTTTTTTTTATTGGCTACAAAAAAAAAAAAAATTCAACTTGTCATTATGGGGTATTGTGTTTAGAATTTTAAGGAAATAAATCATTGGAATCCATTTTGGAATAAGACTGTGACATAAAAAAAATGTGGAAAAAGGGTAGCACTGTGAACACTTTCCAGATGCACTATATTTTAAAGCAGGGTTGTCCAAACTTGGTCCTGGAGGGCCGGTGTACTGCAGATTTTAGCTCCAACTTGCCTGAACACATCTGTAAGGATGTTTCTAGAAAGCCCAGTAAGAGCTTAATTGGCTAGCCCAGGTGTGTCTAATTGGGTTTGAAACTAAACTTTGCAGGATACCGGCCCTCCAGGACAGAGTCACCCTTGCTTTAAAGGATCAGGAAAGCCTTAACTAAATTTTCTAATTATACAGATGTGTGGGTGTTGAAAGTCAATGGGCTCTATGCACAACTAGTGTTTTTGAGCCAACGATAAACTTGTGGTGAACGGTTATTGTCACGATTTTTAAAATTTCATAAGGTTTCTTTAACAGCATCAATGTTGTAATGTAATTAAAATACAATCAATTACATGGGCCCTATCATACACCCAGCGCAGTGTGGCGCATGGCATGGCGCAATAGTCTTTTGGTAGTTTCAGCTTGGCGCAAGAGTCATTTTAAGGCGTTGCGCTATGCTGTTTATATAGCAAATGCATTAGCGCTCATTTGTGCGCCCATAGGCGTTCTGGTCTAAAAAGGAAGGCGTTCTGAGGCGGACCGCTGGTGCATTGCTATTTTGAGAAACTATAATAGATTTTTCATTAGACCAAAACTAACCCGGTCTACACTCCGGTGCAGAGTTGCGTTTCGCTTACGCACTGCTTAATACGCACAAGAGAGCAATAGGCAAATATCTTTACATATGAAAAAAATTAAATATTAAGGATATATATAGGATATAATAAGAATAGATATAGAATATAAATATAAAGGATTAAAATATTACAAAACATATTATTTTCTAGCCTACATAAATATGAAAAATCACTGCTTTTATGTCTTCTTCATCTCGGGAGGCTTTTTCAGTTCATTCATAACAATTTGCTTTTGTATAATGGTATTATTATTAGCAATATTATTTATTATATCCATATTTATATTTGTTTTATTAAAAACAAGCTTAGATTTGCCCACCTGTCAGGTTTCAGACCATATCGGGCACAGCATGTGTTTTAGGATATAACTCAGGTTTTTGAGCACATTTTGTTATTATTATTCATTTATTCGTTTGCTGGAAATTAGAACTGAATTTAGAAATCGTTTTGAAACAAATCTTTGTGCTTAACAAACACATTTATTTATTTATAGACTAATTGATGTCTGTGCATAAAGGTTTCCCTATCCAAGAGCGAATGTGAAAGTAGTTCCATTATCTCTCATTCTCACGCAGTAGATGCTCTGTTTAACAGTTTTCTTTTAAAAAACTGTCAACTGTTTGCTTGTGAAATGCTAATTTTTTCCAATTAGACTTACTTTGCGTCCTGTAAATAGCGAATGCGCTCTTGGCGCGACTCAGCTAGCTCTTAAAGGGAATGGGAGATGAAACTCTAATTGGTTTATTCTCAAAACACACCTATAACTTATTAAGAAAATAAAGTCAACCCTTTTAGACCAGGCGCCGCAGCGCAAGGCAGATTTCCCGTCCTTAAATGAGCAAAAACGCGTCCTGACACGCCTTGAAAGCGTTTGCGCCCTGCGTTTTGCACTCTGCGCATGGACCGTCAAAATAGAGCCCATGGACTTAAGCATTCATTTAGTTGTTCAAGCGTCAAACGAGATAAAAGTCCATGTAAATGCTACTGCAGTCAGTAGCAGCAGGCTAGCGCAGATATGGCAGGGAAACAGGGATTAAAATTGTTACATTGTGGCTCTTTGTTCTTGGTGCAGTTCGCTTTCACACAGCAACCGTTCTAAACGTACCAAAATAGCTAAAACAAGTCACGTGTGAGTAAACTCAAAACGGTTTATTTTGCAAAGTCCCGCTCAGCTGTCATGCATCCTTATTTACGTTAAGACAATGAATAATAAGACAATATAAGCAATGTGAAGACCGGGGGGTTTGGTGGCGTTTGACAGGGTGCTTGCAACGTGTCTAAAGAGCGAAGAGGGATGCGGTGGGGAGGAGTGAGATAGGTGCACCATGCATTTGAGGACTGGGAGGAAGACGCACAATTTCCGGGAGATTATCACTCATTTGCAGGCATCTGGGAGTCTCTGTGCATTTGCGGGAGACTCACGGAACTTCCAGGACACTTGGAATGTCTGGAATGACCTCCCGCCCTACTCGTTATTCTCTCTTCATATAGCCGTATGCTTATTACATATCCATAAAACACTGTGATATAGACGGGCTCGGATCGTATCACTACAATCGATCTACTCCAGAGTTTGCTTCAATCGAGCCGAGACCACCTCATTCAGGCAATCTCAGGCCAGACTGTTTTGGTGCCGATTCGAGCATGATTGCGGACCGCGCTAACTAGGGAAACAAGAACAAAAGTCTAGGTGTGAAAGCAGCCTGAGACCCACTTAATATTGTATATCTATCAGGCAGTGAGGATCACTGTTTTTTAAAGAAAGTAGATCTTAAACACGGCAGTTTTGTAATGGCAAGACAGTTCACCAGCAGCGCTTGGACTGGCTGACTAAAAATTTAAAGTCAGCGCATACTGTATACCCCATAAAGGTAGCATTAGCATCTGCTTGCTTTAATTTCATTAGAATAACTGGTTTAAAATCTAAAAGTGGTGGTGCCATAGTTTTGACCACCAGCTATCCTTAGCATGTGATGTTTCAAATGCTTCGTAGCAACAAATGATTTTGTGAAGCAATTGGCTTAATTGTGTTAAAGCTTTGCTTTTCCCATGACTGGTCTGATGACTCCTCACCTGTTGTCGATAAACATAGCAGGCAGCAATTGCGACCATGGTGGACTCTCCCACAAATCCTGCTAATAAAGACCCAACGCCAAGTGTAGCACCATGAATCCTGCAAAAAAAAAAAAAAATAGATCAGCTGAAAAAAATTAGATTTTTATGACCCTATGATTGTTCTAAGAGTCATTTCATTAGCATTACTTAATGATAAAATGTAATAACGTTGAAAGTTATATAAAAGTTAATTTGATAAGTATCATTGTCTTAATTAAATACATTTTCGATCACTAATATAGGGATGCCCAAACTCGGTCCCCTTTAGCTCCAACTTCCTTCAACACACCTGCCTGGAAGTTTTTGAATACCTAGAAAGAGCTTGATTAGCTGGTTCAGGTGTGTTTAACTTAGGTTGAAACTAAAATATGCAGGACACTGTCCCTCCAGGACTAAGTCTGTGCACCCCTGCACTAATAGTTTAACCATTAAAGGGATCGTTCAGCCAAAAATGAAAATTTGCTCAATTACTGACCATTCACTTGTTCCAAACATGTATCGGTTGCTTTATTCTGATGAGCAGTAAAGATGATATTTTGAAGAAAGCTGAAAACCTGTAACATCTGACCTCCATTGTTGTTTTTCCTACTATGGAAGTCAATGGTTACAGGTTTTCAGCTTTCTTCAAAATATAGCATTTACTGCTCATCAGAATAAAAAAACTCAAAAAAAAGTTTGAAACCACAAGAGCAAATTTATAAGCATTGAATTGAATTCAGTTAAATTTTAAAAGAAAAAAAATTGTAAGGCCCTGCGTTTTAATGTTGTGAACTGTTGCACATCATTTTAATAATAAAGCTTATTTTTTACTGTTGCTGCAGCCGTCTGCTTTAGCTGTGGAGCTGAGCCATAATCAATTCACTAAATGCGTGATAAACATAAACATTCAGAGGCATGAGAATTAATTGCTTCACAAATCATACCGAGCTGAGGAGCACATTCAGATGATATTTAAATGATACATTTAAGCATATTTGCAAGGTTCAACTATATACCAACCCCATATAAGGTAGCACGAGAAGACTGGTGATGAGCACAATGATGCGCAGAACTGAACTTGGTGCCAGCACAAACGTTTTCTTTAGCGTCATAAACCAGCCTGTCAGATGAGCTCGAATCGTAACTGTACACAAAGAAACAAGGTCGCATTGACTTAATGCAGAACAAATTAGAAATTAGAATAAAGTTACATGTCAAAAGCTCATTTTACAATTCCCCCTGAGTTAAGCAGTTGAGTTTTACCATTTTTAAATCGATTCAGCCATTCTCAAAGTATGGCTGGAGCTCTTTTAGCTTAGCATAAATTATTGAATTGGATTAGACCAATGAAGCAAGTGCAATGATATAACATAGTGCTCTTACCAAGATGGGAACTATTTTCAAGAGCTGCATAATATCATTGCTTCCATGGTCCCATAGCAAAGATAACAGATTATTACACAAGATTGAGAGTATAGTTACTAGCCATATTGGTCTACAAAATAATTAATTTTGTCTGTCTTACCACACGATGTAACTACAGAAGAATAAAGCTTTAAATAGAAAAGTCATCATCAAAACATTTTTAGAAATCTAAAAAAAAATGCTAATGGTCTAATCCGATTGAATTATTTATGCTAAGCTAGGCTAAAAGTGCTCTGGCCAGACAAGGAGACTTGCTGAATGGATTGAAAAATTGCATAACTCTGGGTGACTTAAAATGAGCCCATTTAAAAAAAAAAAACAAAAAAACAAAGTATTGCTTTAACCTTACCTGGCACAGGAAAAAAAGAAAAGACTCTCAGTGGCATGATGCAGAGCTCTGCAAAGTCCATATCAACTCCAATGACATCTACCAGGATACGCTCAGAAACATGAGGACTCCAGAAAACAATGAAACACATCTGGCAAACAGAAACACAAATATTAACAGAAGTCAAATGACTTGTTTACTCGGTTTGTCTTTGTGTTATGATGCTTTAAAACCATCTATTAGGAGAGTAAACAAGAACTTGCCACTTTATTAGGTGCAACTGCTTGTTACCGCAAATTTCTAATCAGTCAATCTAATCAGCAACTTAAAGCATTTAAGCATGTGGACATGGTCAAGATGATCTGCTGCAGTTTAAACAGAGCATCAGAATGGGGAAGAAAGGTGATTTAAGTGACTTTAAACATGTGAAACCTTGAGGCGGATGGGCTACAGCAGCAAAAGACCACACCGGGTGCCACTTGTTAGCTAAGAACAGAAAACTTGACAATTCAAACAGGCTCACTAAAATTGGACAATAGAAGATTGGAAAAACGTAGTCCTGGTCTGATGAGTCTCAATTTCTTCTACAACGTTCGGATGGTAGGGTCAGAATTTGGTGTCTATAACATGAAAGCATGGATCCATCCTGCCTTGTATCAATCGTTCAGACTGATGGTGGTGGTGTGTGAGGGGGATATTTTCTTTGCAAACTTTGGGCACATTAGTACCAACTGAGCATCGTTTCAGGACCCGAGTATCGTTGCTGACAATGTTCATCCCTTTATGACCACAGTGTACCCATCTTCTGATGGCTACTTCCAGCAGAATAACGTGTAATGTCAAGGCGTGAATTATCTCAGACTGGTTTCTTGAACATGACAATGACTTTACTGTACTCAAATGGCCTCCACAGTCACTAGATCTCAATCAAATAGAGCACCTTTGGGATATGGTGGAACAGAAGATTCAGATCAAGGTTTTGCAGCCGATAAATCCGTAGCAACTGTGTGATGATTGCATGTTAATATGAAGCAAAATCCCTGCGAATCCCTGTTTCCAGTACCTTGTTGAATTTATGCCACAAAATATTAAAGGTAGTTTTAAAGGCAAAAGGGGGACCAACGTGGTACTAGTAAGGTGTACCTAATAAAGTAGCAGGTGAGTATATATTAATACTTTAAGTTATCTTTAAGTTATCTTATTAAAGTCTCAAATTACAGTTTAATATGTTTAAATGCAATTGTGATGGCGAAGTTTATTTTTCTTGAGTCGTTTGTGTCAGATTTAAGGTCTGTGTGAACCGGAGGTTGCTTGAGTTAGAATTACATCAAAATACTTGAGTAGGCTGGGGGTCTTTCTTTTGTGCATCATTCCCTAAAGTAGAAACTACCGATAAGAGAGGATATTATTATGCAATTGCTATGGAAGCTCTCAGGTTGACATCAACAGAAGCACTACCCCTCCAAATGTGGAAGCAAATGCTCAGACTTTTATTGAAGATTACAAAAACCAAGCATTTTTGGAGTGGATTAACTTGCACGGATGTGATAACAATGTGAGCTAGCAAAATAAAAAAATGGTAACTTTTGATTTTAAGCAGACTTTTAAGCTTTACTAGCACCAACAAAACAAACAAAAATGTGCTCCATGTAAACACTCTCATTATACTGTCCCCTCGGATGTGCCAGTTCATTTTAAATGGGTCTTTATGATGAGACTCTTCTCACTCCAGCAAGAAAAGATTATACAACAATCTCACAGCAAGCCTACTCAACGCCCTGCCTACAGGCATTCCTCTCATCTGGCACAATCCAATCTGACAAAGGCCTGGCATGCCTGTGTTTACAGAGAAAGATCCTCCACATCTGACTAAGTTAAAGGCGATGGGCTTGAGTCAGATAATGTGGCCTTTACTTTGATCTTCACTGCTCATGTCTCACCACATCTCTACCCACAAATGCTTTAGTATTCTTAGGGGTTGATTTATATGACAGTGTCTTTAGCCAAAAATTATAAACTTTTTAACTCCCATTTGGTGACTGAAAATGTATTATTCTGAAAATGGGTTTCAAAGGGGAAATGTCTGTGTAAACGCTTAACAACAAGATTCTTTGAAAATGATAATGTCAAGACTTGTAGGTTTGAAATTGGTAAATCTCAGTGCCCTTAAACACTGTTCAGTTGACTTTACTAAAAGGGAGTAAAACATGGTCTTAAAATATTAAGTAAATGACATTTGTGCATATTAATAAAAAGTCAAGTCAACCTAATGGTTTCAAGCTACATTATTTATTATTTGCAGCATTTAAGCTCAATATACTGTAGATGCAAAAAATCTAAACAATTAAAATAAAATGACTATTCTATTATTTATTTCTTTAAAAAAAGAAATTTTCAAATAAAATAATTTTTAAACATTTTTTTGATGTCAAGAAATGTCAAGAAGAGACATCATTATGACAACCGTCGTGCTTGATTTGTGTAATGCAGTATTGCAAACAACTCAAAATGGAGTTTCCTACTTCTAGAACAGTTCTAGAAGTTGGATATATGACCTGTGAACTTGGGACAAATTGAAGAACTTAGCAAGACATGCAATTTGAAATCTATTGACATATAGCAGCTAGATTTGCTTCAGCGACATTAGCGCAGAGCTAATTAGACTTAACCAAAGGTGTAGTGAAAGTAGGAATTTAATGTGCTTAAAATCGATAAATGGGTTCATTGAACTCTTTTCCTGCAGTAATGAGAGAAACCGATTCTCTGCCATTGACGAGTTATATGGCAATCTGTGTTTTAGGTATATTATGGATGGGAAAGACCTAATGCATGTCTGGAGTGAGGTCCCTGACGTCAGATGCTCCTGGGAGTAAAATCTGAGAGAAAGTAGGATCATGGATAAAAATACAAGCTATACAACCTTCAATTGGCTTTTAGATCTTGATAAAGAAGAAGCAAAAATATATATATATAATAAAATAAAAATAAATAATAATAATAATAATAATAATAAAATAAATACTATTATATATATATATATATATATATATATATATATATATATATATATATATATATATATATATATATATATATATATATATATATATATATATATATATATATAGACACACACACACACACACACATTAAAAAAAAGAAAAATAACCTTTTGTTTTTTTTTTTAAATGTCTAATGGTAAATCATATTAAACGTTTACTATCTTAGGTCGGTAAGAATTACCCAAATTATTTACATTTGCTAAATGCCTGACTTATGAGAGAATTAAATTTTTTTTTTTTTTTTTGAGAATTTTTTATTAATTTCTAGACAGTCAAAATTTTACATACATTTCCTTGGTAATTTTTTATCTTTGCTTTTATACTGTATAACTTTGACCAAATGTTTCGGGTATCCTTTCACAAGCTTCTCACAATAGTTTGAAGGAATTTTGGCCCATTCCTCCTGACAGAATTGGTGTAACTGAGTCAGATTTGTAGGTTGTCTTGCTCGCACAAGCTTTTTCAACTCTGACCACACATTTTCTATAGGATTGAGATCAGGGCTTTATGATGGCCACTCCAAAACATTCTCTCTGTTGTCCTTAAAGCACATTTTAACTAATTTGGCAGTATGCTTAGGGTCATGATCTGTTTGGAAGCCCCATTCGTGGCCAAGGTTTAATTTCCTGGCTGATGTCTTGAGATGTTGCTTCAGTATTTCTACATAATGTTCTTTCTTCATGATGCCATCTATGCTGTGAAGTGGACCAGTCCCTCTTGCAGCAAAACAGCCCCACAACATGATGCTGCCGCCCCAATATTTCACAGTTAGGATGGTGTTCCTAGGCTTGTAAGCTTTCCCTTTTGTCCTCCAAATGTAACACTGGTCATTTTGGACAAACAGTTCAATCTTAGTTCCATCAGACCACAGGACACGTCTCCAAAAAATATTCTTTTCCCAGTGTAATTTAGCAAATTGTAATCTGGCCTTTTTGTTGATTCTGACTTGTTGATTTTTCCATGTTGTCACAAAAGGAGGCAGTGTGTTTGAGGTTTTTCTTAAATACAATTCTACAGTTGTGCCACTAATTAACTCAAATGTTGTCAATTAGCCAATCAGAAACTTACAAAACCCTGACACCATTATCTGAGCTTTTTTAGAGGCATAATAATCTTATTGTTAGTTTTGTAACTCGACTTTCAAGAAAACAATTTCTCAAAAAAATATCTCTCTCATTTTTCTCCTATTAAGCATAACAGAAACAAAATTGATCATCCTAACTTACCTAAAATTTAAAAAATAAAAATAAATAAAAAATAAAATTAATAAAAATTAAAACCTTATTTTAAGCTAATTGCTGTCCTGTATTTGTACATCCCGATGTTTACAGGTATGCTCTCAAACAGCAAAACAAGCAAACTAAAAAAAATAAAAACTTATGCAAAAAATCTGTTTGTCATTCGGTTGCTGACAGATGTTCACTGTAAGGTGTTTTGATATGTTATTTGTACTATTATGAAACAAGAAGTAAGACAGCTGCCAAATATCTTCAGGCTGTTTTGAGTTTTTCTCCACTAGTGGCACGGGTTTTACAGTAGAGCTATACAAAAAAAAAAAAAAAGTGGGTGTGCGAGATCTACAAACATGCGCTTTTAATTTTAATTTGATCTGAACATCTAATCCATAATTACACAACACACACCTTAAAGTCAAGTAATGAAAAACAAAATGTTCAAAACTTTGAGATGGACAAATAATCTCTTTGGTTTATTCTGCTGTTTTTATTTTTTAACATATACACGTTTATAGTCACTGGTCAATTTTGCTTGTACACGATAAAGTATAACTTTCTCTCCATGTGCAACACTATTACATTTGACAAAAATAGCTTGACAAATATAAACCTTACAAGTCTACTAATAGGACAGTAGTGCAACTAAATGCAAAGGCTTCTATACGCTCATCTAATGAATGACAACACAGTGCAGTGGATTATAACACAAATATATGTTGATTAGTTTTTATCTTTTTGGCTACTTTTTAGTCTTGTAATTTTTCGGCAACAATCATGCGCTGTTCATTTATTACATAGGTGAATCAGAGTGTGTACATTCTTGATTTTCAGTCACATTACTAGTGCAGACAACCTGTCAAGTTTCGGTTTGTGTCAAACTTTAGGTAACACATATTAGCCCCGTTGTGTCATTGACAAAATGAACACTGCTATTGTAACATCTGTTTCCACCTACTGCTGTTTTGGTTTCTGTGTACAGGCCCTGAGGTAAGAGCATGACAAGTAAACAGTTGAAAAAGGGGTTTATTACTTGTATGGCATGTGAAAAACGCAAGTTTTTCCAGGAGCAGGAGAAAATTCAGTTGGGTCGTTTCTTTATTTAGTTTTATATGTGTGCGTTTTGAAATGGATATATTTATCTGACCAACTTAATTCTTTATGCTTTCCAAAAATTTAAACACAACATTATGAAAAATACACTCACCATCCACTTTATTAGGTACACCTTACTAGTACCAGGACCCCTTTTTGCTTTCAGAACTGCCTTAATCCTTTGTGGCACGGATTCAACAAGGTACTGGAATTATTCCACAGAGATTTCTGTCCATATTTGACACGATAGCATCACGCAGTTGCTGCAGATTTGCTGGCTGCACATTTATGATGCGAAACTCCATCACATCCCAAAGATGCTCTATTGGATTGAGATCTGGTGACTATGGAGGCTTTCCGAGTACGGTGAGCTCATTGTCATGTTAAAGAATCCAGTCTGAGATGATTCACACTTTATGACATGGCATGTTATCCTGCTGGAAGATGGGTACATTGTGGTCATAAAGGGATGGACATGGTCAGCAGCATTACTCGGGTATGTAGGCTGTGGCGTTGGCATGATGCTTAATTAGTAATAAGGGCCACAAAATGTGCCAAGAAAATATCCCCCAGACCATTACACCACCACTTCCAGCCTTAACTGTTGATACAAAGCAGGAAGATCCATGCTTTCATGTTGTTGACGGCAAATTCTGACCCTACCATCTGAATGTTGCAACAGAAATCGAGACTCATCAGACCAGGCAACGTTTTACCATTCTTCTACCGTCAAACTATGGTAAACCTGTGCAAACTGTAGCCTCAGTTTCCTGTTCTTAGCTCACAGGAGTGGCACCCAGTGTGGTCTTCTGCTGCTGTAGCCCATCTGCCTCAAGGCTGGACGTGTTGTGCATTCAGAGATGCTCTTCTGCATATCTTGGTTGTAACGGGTGGTAATTTGAGTTGCTGTTTCCTTTCTATTAGCTGGAACCAGTCTAGCCATTCTCCTCTGACCTCTGGCATCAACAAGGCACTGGATAGTTTCTTTTTTCAGACCATTCTCTGTAAACCCTAGAGATGGTTGTGCGTGAAAATCCCAGAAGATCTGGAGTTTCTGAAATTCTCAGACCAGTCCGTCTGGCACCAACAACCATGCCACGTTCAAAGTCACTTAAATCCCCTTTTTTACTCATTCTGATGCTCAGCTTGATCTGCAGCAGATTGTCTTGACCATCTCTACATGCCTAAATGCATTGACTTGCTGCCATATGATTGGCTGATTAGAAATTTGCATTAACGAGCAGTAAAATGCAATTAAATGAATATTAAAAGTGTAATGGTAATCGCCAAACCAAAGAGAGGGCATACAATTGCAGAAAATTAGATTTTGCCACATGCAACAGAGTTTGTCAAGGAATTATTTGAAGAGGATGAAGGGATGATGTGAGGGATCAGCTTTGTGCTTGACTTGAGGATGAAATGCGTCTTGCTCTGACAAAGATCTCTCCAGCTATAGACCCAATTATTGCTCACTGCCAGTAGCAATCCTCACACTGATTATTAAAGCATAGCAAATAACATGCAAGTATTAAATTGTAATAGCCTATATTATATCTTTCCCTTAAACACCAGAGTGTATACTGATAATTTTGTCATTGAATAACAAAATAGGCCAATACAATATTAAATCAGTATTGGCCTACTGATGTTTTGCTTTTATAATTTACATTAGGCTATTATATGTGCATAAACGGATCTAGATATAGTAATAATACACATACACTTTTTTTGAAAACAACATTTTTGACGTCCTTACTGAAAACTAATGAGTGGTAATAGAGCTTACAATGTCTTCCAGGGGAAAAGGGGGTCTCAGGCAAAAAAAGGTTGGAAATCACTGCTTTAAAATGTTAACTATTCCTTTAATAGCATAACTGATAATCAGCAGCCATTACTTCTGAATGCTCAAAAATTATTCTAATATGCAAATTTTCCACTAATGTACAAGGAACGCTGTTTATTTCCCCAAGTGTTTCTAAAAATATATATATATTTACCAAACATCATAACTGCCTCGAACTGATCAATTAAATACATTTTTTCTAAATTTAAGTATTTAAAAAAGTTGTGGTGTTTATTAAAATATCTTACCGCTAAAGAGAGAATAAAACAGCAAAGGGTGAACTTCTTGATATGTGATTTGGTGACCATCACACCACTGGTCAACTTATTGGTCGGGTTATTCTGTTTAAAAAAAAAGAAAGAAATACAGTTACTCAAATGTTAGTTATTCTCAAAAACAACAATTGTTAATTTAATAAACAAAAAGATAATCATGTGAAAGAATTATTCAATATAATAAAAAAGAAATATTCAATATAATACAATTAAATTGTTATTATTATTATTATTATTACTATTATTATTATTATTATTAATAATAATAATAATAATAATAATCAACAACAATCCAAAACATCTAAAACCACGAAACCAAAACCTTTGCTAAAACCAAAGTGTTGTCTTTCAGGTCAACAGGAAGAACATTGTGTTCTAGTGATGGCAAAAACACATTTTCAAGTTACAAAACAAGTTCTCAGCAATACTTTACTCAAACATGCCAACACAACCACACAATTAAAACCTGAAGGCTCTTAAGACACAGACATCTGATATTAGTTATGTCTGTAATCGGTCTAAAGGGCAAAACCTAAACAAGTTGAATCAGGCACATCTTAGTCTGACTGTTGCAGGCCTTTAAATGGTCCATAATTACAGGTCTGCAAGATGAGGCATTTTATAGTGAATGCCAGTCATCATGTGTTGAGCAAAACAAATTTCCTGAACCTTAAGGCAAAAAAAAAAATCCAATTTTTTTTTGAAGAAGTAAACAGGTTTTTTCTTTTGGTTGTGGTGGTGGTAAAAAATTTTTTCTTTTTTTATTTAGGGTAAATTTTAGGAGAAACCCATTACTTACCATATCGAAAGCTGGATACACTGCACGTAGTTCTGTCAACCACCCATAGGGCATGTGACCCACTGGATACGTTGCTGTGAGAACTGCTACTGCCTATCAAACAAACACAATTCACTTTGAAAAGACTCTTACTATTTACTGTGGTACATAATAGTACACTAGAGAGCCGTTTACACCTGTTCACTTTATACATTTGTTCTGATCTGATTGTGAAAAGAGCAGAGATGTAAACGCCCCGAAACACATTTAAATATGATCGCTCAAACCAATTCACGAGATGATCCAGGATGCATTCCAGATGAATGTGAAAAACAAACATGCAAGTGTGTTGAGCTACATTATATGGTATAGTCAGATGTAGTAGTGCTAATGCAATGCCACAGATGGCGTTTTGGGTTGTTTGTTTCTTTGAATTTAATTATTTCTGACCACTCATTATCCACTGAATTATAAAATTATAATGTAAATAAATATCTAATTGAAGCAATGGAGAGGAAACTAAATTACCAGCAGTTTTTAGAAGTGTATAATTAAAACATAATTTTAAGTAGGTCATTCACAAATTAATGTAAACCCTATACAGTGTTGAATGCCTTGCATGTACCTGCATGATAGAAATAGATGTTTTCTTTAGCATTTATAACCCATGGTATATCAAATAAGATATAAACCATTTGAATGTTGTGATGCCACTGGTCCATAAACATTTCTTGATTGTTATCAAACCATTTCATAACTGTAATAAGAGAATTTAAACACAGTTATCACAGTGGTTAGTGCGCTGACATATACACGGCATCTGTCTTGAAGTCGTATGATCATATCCCTGTTTGTGGACCCTCTTTGTTTTATCCTACTATCCTATCAAATAAATGCAAACATTTTTCAACTTCACAATTTTTAATGTTCAGTATGTATTTGAATAATGATGGCAGGTTCCTTTACTTGAATGCTCAGATGTGATTATCATAATTAGTAGTGTTTACAAAGTTTGAGGTTTACTGTATCATTGACATCTTACAGATGTTGATCTACCTTTACCATTGCACACACTTTGTAACATTTTATTCATCAAGTTTATGAGTCTCTTATGTTTATTTTATTAAAAAGAGATCAGATAGTTTAAATATTTTTGTTTTTGACTATTAAAACTATTTAGACTATTTAACGCAGTAATGCTAGTAAATTTAAAAAAAATGGTTAAAAAAAAAATCCTAATAATTCTAAAAAAATTGTTAAGAAAAATATTCAATAGTTATCGGTATCAAATGATATAAACCATAATATTGTGATAATTTTTTTTGCAATATTGCCCAGCCCTACACATTATATTGCATTAGATTTTGCCGGTACTACTAACTTTTATAAAGTAATAGAAAATGAGAATGAAAATGATTTAAGGCAAAAGTATGGTCTTTATCTTTCTTCATAATCGAATTCATACAAGCAACAAACTTATTTTGCAATAGCCAGAACCTATGCTCTAAATTAGAGGTGTGAACCTACACTGGTCTCACGATTCGGTTACGGTTATTATGCCATTGATTCTGTTCAATTCGGTATCGCGGTGCATTGACGATGCTTTCCGTACACAGTTTATTTTATCACAGCAGCAATTCTTGTATTAAAATGTATATTTATATTTCTATACTATTTGTAATACAATTTTGTCCTTTAATACAGTCAGATATATGAACGGAGCCTTTCTGAGCCTTGACTACAAGTTTTTACACCCCTTTGATTGGTCACACGCTTAACAGAAAGGGTTGCGATTGGCTCTTGCGTGCTGGCGCTCTTCACAGATGAGTGACACTGATAAACGGCAGCGACGATCACAGCTGATCCATGACAGACAGGGTGGAGAAAACTCTGCAGGCACGCGCCCGTGTCTGTATCCAGAAGAATCGCTGTAACAGCCGAGAGGAGAGGAGGTCAAGTAGATGCCAGCAGGTCAAATGGACCACAGTGAGAGTGAGAGAGAAATGGTGTTTAATTTCATTCTCTCAATCGCAGTGAAATAGGGGCTTCTGCTGTAAGTGTCAGTGAAAGACTATCCAGCAAACACACACACAAGTGAAATTGTGCACAGCTTCTGTGTTTTAAAGTAGTTGGAGCGTTGTAAATACCGGGGCTCGCCTCCCTCTTCATAGTAAACAATGGCTACACAGCGCATTTGAGATAAATGACATCAGTATATAATAACCGGTTATGATTATTACTGAACCATTACCGAATTGTCAGCGTCTGCATCTCGGTGCACAGAAGAAACAATTAATTTTAACACCCCTACTCTTAATGGTATAAACCGTGAGGGATTTTTAATGTATATAATCATAAACACACATCTTTACGCTCATTTGATATAATCAAGGATATTATGATTCAATGCGTTACACATCTGCAATTATTTCTCTCATGGTTCAAAGGGCCAGTGCAGACTCAACTGCTGCTCTAGGCAGAAGACTCACGTTCCCTATTCATCATACTCCGTTAACCACGATCATTACCTTACATATGAAACTATTATGGGTCTATTATGCTACAGTTACAATTGCCATTTCTGTATCATGTTATACAGTTAAAGTCAGAATTATTAGCCCGTCTGAATAATTAGCGCCAGTTTATTTATTTTTCACCAATTTCTGTTTAATAGAGGGAAGATTATTTCAGCACATTTCTAAGCATAATAGTTTTAAAAACTTAGTTCTAATAACGGATTTATTTTATCTAAATAATAAGTAAATAATATTTTACTTAATATTTTTCAAGACACTTCTATACATCTTAAAGTGACGTTTAAAGGCCTAACTAGGTTAATAAGGTGAACTAGGCAGGTTAGGGTAATTAGGCAAGTTATTGTATAGCGATGGTTTGTTCTGTAGATTATCGAAAAAAAAATTAGCTTAAAGGGGCTAATAATTTTGTCCCAAAAATATTTTTTAAAAATTAATAGCTGCTTTTATTCTAGCCGAAGTAAAACAAATAAGACTTTCTCCAGAAGAACAAATATCATCAGACATACTGTGAAAATGTCCTTGCTCTGTTAAAAACAATTTGGGAAATATTTAAAAAAATCAAATCAAAAGGGGGCTAATAATTCTGACTTCAACTGTATAAAAAGTGTAGCAAACAAGCTAGAAGACAACGAAGAAGAAAATAAATACATATAATACAAATAAAAAAATAATAATAGATGAATAAAGTGAAAAAATTTTGTCGAGATCACAAGAAGAACTACTACACATACTACTACGATGACAACTATTACGACAACAACTACAAGAATGAGTGTTAAGACGATGAATAACTACTTTATGTCAAGGTGAGAAAATAAAAGTTGCGATTCCACCAAAACGAGTTGTTATGTTGAAATCAAGAGAAAGCAAGAAAGAACAAATATTTTAAAGCATGGCCTCTTAGGACTTCCAAACAAATCAGCCAACCAATCAGAGAAAATACATGAAGTGAACAATAGCACTCACTTCAGTTGATGCAGAGCTGCCTTTCAGGTCCCGTGACACAAACAGATTGACGATGGGTCTGCTGATGCGCTGAGTAGCCAAAATCAGAGCAAGCGGCCACCAGAAGCTAAGCATCTTCTTTATGGTGGCATCACCCTGGAAGTGACCAAAAGTACACTTGATATGAATTATTTTTATTTGAATCATTACTTTTCTGCCATAATCTGTTTGATGGACGTACCCCTTGATCAGTGCTGGTGGATTCAGGGGTGATGTCGTGAACATTGCAGTAGTAGCCAAGTCCTACAATAGTAAATCGCACAAGGGCTCCCATATACAGAGCGAGAATGGGGATGAGAAGAGGCTCGAAACATTCCAGGTTACTCTGGAGGAGGATCGCCACAAATACTATCTGTGAGCGACAATATCAAATATTATTATTGAGCGAAATTGTGTACATGTTTACACACATCACAAACCTGCACAAAACTACTTGCATTCAAAGGTTACAGAAGGGATATGCTGTACCTGCTGTATGCAAATGTGCAATGCAAAAGGAGTACTCAGAATAGGGGTCAGCAGCTAGAACAGCAAAATTTGCATATACTGTACTGTTTATTACAAGTAAAGGAAGAATGCCCATATGTAGCTTAAATATTAAAATATGCTGTGATGACTCATTTTTGTTATCGCATATTTTTACAATATATTCCACTTGTTTTTATGCTTTTTTTTGTTAAGAAATATAAATAATTTAATACTTTTATATAACCACAAATATATTAAAGGGTGTCTAACATGACTATAAGGTCATTTGTGTATGTAATGTTACAAAAAAAACTATATAAAGTACTTTTTTCCCAAATTATTTTTAAAAAAAGTTGTCAACATTGATCAATCAGTGATCAGACACCAGTGCATCTGATAAAATAGAGCATGTAATAACTCTAATGGTTGATAAAATCCTCACTGCATTGTTTGCAATTTGTTTTACTTTATATTTAAACAGAGGTGTGAAAAAGTCTTTGCCCCAGTACTGATTTCTTATTTTTACGTTTGTCACACTTTAATGTTTCAGATAATCAAAGTAATTTCAATATTTTACTCAAAAACCAAGAAGAAAACACATCAGGCAGTGTTTAAATGAAGGAAATCCACTTCTGAAGGCAAAAAAACAAAATGAAGACTTTATAGTGGCCTAGTCAACGTCCTGACCTGCATCCAATTGAGATGTGGCATGACCTTAAAAAGCCATTCAAGCTCAAAAACTCCTATATTGCTGAACTACATCAAGAAGAGTGGGCCAAAATTCTTCAGCGCTGTAAAGCTGGATTTATACTTTCGTCTTGCACCGCATCGTGCACCTCTGCGGACTGCGCGTTATACTTGCTGCATTTGTTGTGATATTCTCAAAAGAAACTGACCGTAAAGTCAAGCGGATAAAAAGAGAAGTAGCACGTTTCTGGAACTACGTCATATCATTAATATCATTCAGTATTTTTTAACTAATTATTTTTATAAATTATTTTAATGATATGGATTTTTATAACCATTTAAGATTTTTAAAAAAAATTTATGCATACCTTACCTTTGTTCTTTTCTCGAACAGTTCTACCTATTAAAGTTTATTGAAATATTAAATGACAACTGAACATGAGTTAGTCTACAAATATATATTTTTATTATGGAAAGAATAAAACGCATCAAAAAAGCACACTTACAAAAAAAAAAAAAAAACTTATTTTTTAGAATTAGCCCGCTCCACAATTTACACATTACTGTCTGGCTAGTTTCTGTCCTCTACTTAAGCTAAAAAGGCTATAATGGTCCAATGATCCTGACCAATATCACCAATAAAGCCTAGAAAAACTGGGAATCAGTATACTGTAGATTGATAGGTTCAAATATTCCTTTCCAGTTATCAAGTAAATAATTTGTATCTTAATTATAGTTTTGTAACTATTAAATCGTTTTAAATTCAAAATTGTAATATAGACATCACTGTAAAACATATGACTGGTGGAAAACATATTCTGTAATTGTGTAACTGGGTCTCTACTTTTGCCATGGCCTCTTTTGGCCTCAACAAACTCATCCATTAGGTTTTTCCAAAGTTTTTAACAAAAACTTTCCTCCTTTCCCACGGCTGCTGCAACTTCTAGTCAAGAATTATTGATCATCTGGTTATTTCTATGACCACAGATCATAAAGATGTCTGCATAGTCTTACCCGTTTCAGACAAAATCTCTTCAAAGTGATTCATATTCAACTTAAATCAAACATGGCGCTGCAGGAACTGTTCACTCGAGTATCAAAAAAAAAATTATGCGCTGCGTCTGCCGAAATCATTTCGCATGCAACCAAAGTGAACATCAAACGAACTAGCGGATGCGTCGAGTATTAACCAAACTTAGGAGACTCCTGGCAAGTTATTGAAAGTGCTTGACCGCAGTTGTTGCTACTAAAATTGGCCCAACATTTTCCCCTAGGGCTATGTAGTTTTGCATTTTGTTTTCTCTTAATAATAAAACCTTCATTTCAACTGCATGATGCGTTTACTTGCGTTATCTTGGACTAATATTTAAATTAGTTTGATGATCTGACAGATTAAAATGAGACAAGCATGCAAAAAATAAGAAATCAGCAAGGGGAAAACAAAGTCGTGTATCTTACTTTTGAATATCATCCCTAAATCGGTTATTTTGAAAGGTTAGCAAAACACTTTTCATTTAATTTGTGAAAAAAAGGAATGTAAAACATGATTGACAGTGAACATGTTAGTATTTACCTGTGCAACAACATCAGATATGGAGGCAGAGCCTACTAGAAGACTATACTTGTGTTTCAGGAGGATGCCAGCATGAATCCATGCCTTTAGAGCAAAACCAAAAAAAAGCAAGAATTAAAAAATGCATGCAACAAGTTTTCCATACAAATTATTGTTTATCATTAAACATCAAGCAGGAAGCAAAGCTGTGCTAATAATAGTTTATCATCCCAAACAAACTTCCAATACTGCACTTCCTGTACTTCCACTCCTACAGTTTTAGATCATACTGAATCATGTATTGTTCAAGCCACCATGAAATTCCCAATGGACAAAATGACTGAGTTGGAAACCATTTCTGCCTTCTTAACTGACAGATTTAACTAGATACACAGAAAAAAAAAAGATTTTGGTCAATACTGATATGATTAAGAATATACAAATCTCTCATTCCCCTAAATAACAAAGATAACTCTGTTGGATGGACATTTGGTTACCATGTTTCACTCAAACTCTCATTGTTAGCTCAATACATTTTCATTGCATTTTTGTGTTGACATGAAGTCACATTGCACTAAACATACACACACAGGCACTAGTGTTCAAAACGCATCTCACTTGTGTATTAGTTGCTAAGTTTAACCATACAACACAATTGTTTTTAAGGTCCATTAAAGTAAATATTCACAGAGAGTTTAAAGCATTAAACAATTTTTGCACACAGACCTCTGGCTAACTGAATATTTACTAATTTACATGCTAACTTACACTCACTTTATTAGGTACACCTTACTAGTACTGGGAAGGACCCACTTTTGCCTTCAGAACTGCCTAAATCCTTTGTGGCATAGATTCAACAAAGTACTGGAAAATTTCCTCAGAGATTTTGTCCATATTGACATGACAGCATCATGCTGCAGATTTGTCAGCTGCACACCCACGATGCGAATCTCCTGTTCCACCACATACTAAAAAGGTGCTTTACTGGATTGTGTTCCGGTGACTTCGGAGGGCATTTGAGTACAGTGAACTAATTGTTATGTTCAAGAAACTGGTTTGAGATGATTCACATTTATGACATGGTGTGTAATCTTGCTGGAAGTAGACATCAGAAGATGGTCATAAAGGGATGGACATGGTCAGCAACAATACTTGGGTAGGTTGTGGTGTTAAAACGATGCTCAATCGGTACTAATGGGCACAAAGCGTGGCAAGGTAATATCCCCCACACCAGTACTTAATTTTTGAATTGCGAGGTCCCAGAACAGATTAGGGTAACGGATCCAGCAAGTTACGCGAGGATGGAGAGGTGTCGCGCATGAAAGTGAAGAGCAGGGGGCGAGGTGTGGTTGGAGGTTGGTGCGGTGGATGGCGGAGGGGTGTTGCGGACGAAAGTGAGCTTAGTGGGGTGTTGCTGACAAAAGTGAAGAAGTAGCGAAGTAAGCCCAGTAAAGCAGCTACAACTCTGCACAGTTACAAAAATCGTGGCAGATTACCTCAGAAATATAAGCTATGTCATATTTGTCATATCATATACATCATTTTTGGTACATTTTGAAATGTGTGTAGCATGTACATGACATATTTCATTCCTCTGCGTACCACTAGAAGGAAGCCTGCGTACCACTAGTGGTACACGTACCACAGTTTGAGAACCACTGGTCTAGACCAAGTCTACATGCCTAAATGCATCGAGTTGATAATTCCTTACGGCCCAGTGTGAATGAGGCATTACATTTATATAGCGTTTTTCAGGGCACTCAAAGCGCTTTACACTTTAGAGCGAATCTCCTCATCCACCACCAGTGTGCAGCATCCACCTGGATGACACAATGGCAGCCATATTGCGCCAGACCGCACACCACACACCACACACCTGCTGATTGGTGGAGAGGAGAAATAGTGATGAAGGCAGATATGATATGGTTAGGAGCCCATGAAAAAATTAAACATACTTTTTAATCTATGTGTTGGAAAATAAATGTAAATACCCAAAAGCATGGAGTGACTGTAAAACACATTAATTTCTAGTAACATTGACAATGAAACTAACATATAAACTACTAGGATAAATCTTAGCCTGCTCTGGAGCATACTAGCTGCAAAGAATAAATCTCCATAATAACTTAATTTAGCCTGCTTTCATGCAACTGAGTCAATGCTAAATTCAGCCAGGATAGCCTCAAAATCCCAGATCAATCCCTCATTTTACTTTTGTGCAATGCCCTCTGATCTTAACCAGGTTGGATTAGTTTGGCTGATTGTCGGCCCAAAACTTACGTTCCTGATTAGGTATATGCATTAAAAAGCAGATGAGCAGTGTACCTAATAAAGTGGCCGCTGTGTAATAAATTGGAAAAGGAACAATTTGCTACATTAAAGAGCCCCTATTATGGGTTTTGGAAAATTACCATCCATGTGGTGTGTAACACAGCTCTAAGTGAAATATCCAGCTAAGGCTAAAATCTGAAAGTGGACAGTGTTTAAAACTATTGATAAATATTGACTAGCATCATGGGGACTTTGTGAAGAGCAACAAGTGTCTATCACCACATTTATTTTATGTTGTCTGTTTTAAAGACAATTGTACTACAGTTTTGTTTAATAAACTTACCATGTTATTTCATTGTGAAATGTTTAATTATGCACTTTTTGTGCACTGAATACATTTACAATGGATGTATGTAGCTTGATTGAAAAAGCAAAAACAGTTGTCAAAATCGCATATTAAATCGCAAATCGCAATATTTGTTTAAAAAAAATAAATAAATAAAAAAAATAAATAAATAAAAATAAAAATCGCAATCTAATTATTTTGTCCTTATTGCACAGACCTAGTCTGTCAGTTTTTGCGAAAATACCTCAGCATTATAGCCCAACCTGTGCTATTCCTGTCATTTTTCTGACAAGTGCTTCAGCAATCTACACGCTTACAACAGGAGATTCGTCGGACGTTTGTTAAAGGAAGGATCAGAAAAGACTACTGATGTATGAGACTGACACAGCTGCAGAGGAATTTTATCAGTAAATAGATTATGGATCAGTTTCTTTTTCCATTTCACAAGTGTAAGTCAACGGTTGCCTCCTTGTTTTCTCTAGCTTGCAAGTTATGTATTTAATTGTGTTTTGTTACTTGCAACCGCTTTTATCTGGTTAACTTTTTATATTCTCATTTCGCGTCTAAAGCCCCGTTGAAAACGCAATGCATGCTGCTTTGTTTACAGACTTAAATGCATTTGTGAGCTTATGATCTACTGCTGTTTGTCATTGCTATGGCCACCGTCAGCTGTTCTTACACACGTGCAGCGGTCAAGGTTCAGAATAGTTCAGCCTTTGCTGCTGTATACTGAATGTGTGTCATGGTTAAGAATGAAGCAATATGCTGGTGTTTAACTGCACTGCTTTAATGCACTCATGCACACACAAAAAATCCGGGAGACTGTGGGGGGTTAAGTTCGGTGGCGAGATGTCTGAATAACACTGTTGGGAACCGGGTACTGTGGTGTTGATCAGTTAACTACTATGAAGCACGGCTGCTGCGATCAGATCCTATACCAGTGATGGCGACCGGGGGGTTTCACAGACAGTATCAAAATGGTGAGAACCAGGGGAGGGGCTGGTTGAAATTATGGGTTCGAAATAAACGAGAACCCCGGGAGTGGTGGCAGGTATGCTCACACATGCTGCACTGTGACTACTTCAATACTGTTAATAAGATGCGCTGGGCATTTCACTCTCTCGCTTCAGCGCGAGAGAGTGAAATGCCCAGCGCATCTTATCAACAGTATTGAAGTAGTATTGAACGCTGTCGACCCATCGCAACAGGCGGTCATCGGTCCAATCAGTGCAGATTAGCTTCGCGCGAAGGAGAGGTTTGGGAACAAATGAATCGCTCAAGGATTCATATGGTAGTCGCTGGGATAATTTGCTAATAATAAATACATATTATAAGACAATGAAAGTGTTTTTTGACCTTACATGCATATCAGACTGTTGTTGGAGACCCTTACAACCAAGATATGACCCTTTATAATGTATAATTGGGGCTCTTTAAGGTTATACATATAATTTTCATACTTACCATTGCATCTAATAATGGAAACAGTGCGAGGTACAGGAAAGCTTTTCTGGTCTTGCTTCCAACTGAATCATCCACATGATGGAGCTTATTTATGATGTAGTAGCCCAGATCTGTGTAAGCTAAGGAAATATAATGGTTTTAAAATAGGTTTTACATTGAGGAACGTTTGCAGATATCTTTGAGAAACTGATTTACAAGATAAACACCTATGAGGACGTGTAAGATAATGGCAATGACTCCAGCCACAGCCATGCAGAGGATGGCCTTGGATCTCTCCTTCTTACTGTTGACAAACACAAGTCCCACATTTTTGAAGTCGCTCATGGGTCCAGTGAAGAATTTCATAAGCGAGTATGCTAGACCATAGCTTGCCAGCATTTCAACCTTGTCCTCTTTTACAGAAGCAATACCCCTGTTTAGAGCCTGGAGACAACAAGAAGAGAAGTTGTTTAATGTAAAATATACACAAACCAACTTTATTAGTTTAAAGTAACACATTTTTTTTTTAATTAACAAATCTCCTAGAGTTAAAGAGTTGAGTTTTAAAATTTTAATAATCCATTCGGCCAATCTTTGAGTCTGGTGGGAGCACTTTAGCTTAGCATAGCATAAATCACTGAATCATATTAGATCATTAGCATCTCACTCAATTAAAAAAAAAAAAGAAAGTATCTACTGTATCATTTTTTTTATTTAAAGAAAATGTTTAAAAATGTTCTGTAGTCACATTGTGTACTAAAACTAATGAAAAATGAAAAGTTGCTGTTTTCTAAGTTGACATGGGTAGGAACTATACTCTCACTTTGGTGCAATAATCAAGAAACTTTGCAAAAGCTTTGGGTAAAACTCAACTGTTTAACTATGTTACTTGTAAAATGTATTGCCCAACGCTGCCCAAATAGTGTTATTTTAGATACTTGGTTAATTTGTACAAAAATTCCTGATGATCCCTAAAGTCAAAGTATGGAGTGTTATCACGCTGCTTCATCATTCAACCATATTGGTGGTGAACCAAAGAAATATTCACAATTTTTTTCCAGATTATTAGTTCTGAAAATGATTAATTATAGTCATGTTTTAGTCTGTAATAATCGATTGGGCCAAAAAAATGCATATAAAAACATTGCGATTACTATAGAAAGCCAAAAGTTACTGTATGTGCACCCTTAAGTGCTGTTGGGGAAGTTTTCATAGAGTCTGGGGTGATTTTGAGTCTTATTTTGGCCAAAAATTTCTCTACGTTTCAGCAAATAGAATGCATTTTGGTGAAAAATCTTATTTTAACACATATTTTGGTAAAATGTTTTGAAATGCTTTTTGAAAATTGAAAATATGAAATTTTACCAATACACTCTGGGCAAATTGACTACCCTTTCCTTATGTTCATGGCTGTTTTTGCCCCATTGACTTTTATTATAATTACATTTTTTGATTGCAAATCTATGACACCATATTATGATGTATTCTTGATTGTTGCTGATTTTTCCTGTTGGAAAGAGGTAAAATTTCAAATTTTAACTGTTGATCATCAGTTGCTGTGCAAAATCAGCTTAGTTTCTGGATAAAAACTATATGGCTATTTGAAGTATAGTGTATGTGTGTGTGTGTGTGTTGGCATGTGTGAGTGTGTAAGAAAGACCTTGGTGCATTTACCTTGACATGTTTGAGAAAACAGAAAAATAAGCAGTTTAGCTTTCAGAACGTAGTATGTGTATTTATGCATGGACACTATATTTGCCGTTTTACTCAATAAAACTCCATATAAAAACCTGAAACTTGTTTGCACAGGCCTATCTAAAGATTTAATGGGGCCAACTGGTGATCAAAAGTAAAAATTAAAAGTTTGACCTCTTCCCAGCAGGGAAAACAATAATCAAGAATGCATAATTACTTGCTGTCATGGCTTTGCAATCAAAAAATGTCATTATAATGGAGGTCAACAGGGCAAAACAGCGCCGAACATAACAAAAAGGTAGTCAATTTGAACAATACACAAGGTTTAAGCAGAAGAAAAAAGCTAAACATGGTTTTGGTTGGCCAAACTGAATCAGCATTCCCAGGGCATATTTATTCTTATCCCCAATTCAAGTAAATATGAAAAGATTAGTAATATTGAAATATTAGGCTAAATCTTAATACTGGTCATAGATATATTTGACCACCAATTAAATTGACTTTTTCAAAATATTTTTGAAGACAAGACTGAACAAAGATAGGTTTAGTTTTGCGTCAAGCACCTCGGTGTGCCCACAAATATGACATTATTAAGGACCAAGAACAACTTGAACTATTTTGGGCAGACTGTCCTGAGGTTATCTGAAATATTGTGTATGTGTAATCATGTACTATCAAGCATTGCCTAGAATTCTTCTTAAGATTCAAGTTAATATATCTTTTTCTGTTAAGGTGACCCCATACTACCTACATAATATCCCATGACTGTCTGGACTTCATAAGCTATTTTTTTTTCTTTCTTCCTCTATCCTTTCGAATATCCAGTGAATTCAGTAATACTGACTTCTGTGAATGTTAATAGGGCTAATGCATGTTAACACCATTCAATAAGGCTCCAATAGTTAACATTGGTCAATTTTACAAAAATCTACATTAATAGGACAAAAGCTCATTTTCAAGAGTTCACGCTTAGCTGATGATTGATAAAGTGTGTTTGGCAAGCTGTCTCGGGTGAGAGCCCTGAGCTCAGATGATCCTCGAGCCCAGGGCTCTCACCCATTTGAAGGGCGAGAGGGAAGTTTGAGCTCAGGTAGGTCTCAAGAACTCCCCTGCTTGTAGCCGATGACGAGTTAGGAATTACTATGGGAGATAAATAGCTGCCTAAAGGCCTGTTCACACCGGGATGATTTTTGCTTGCATTTTTCATCAACGTTTAACGCCTCGTGACTAAATATGGGGGCGGCTATGTGATCGTGCACACAAACGCACAAAACGGCAGGCATAAAACGTAATAAAATTTTTTTTAAAAAAGCCACACTCGTTTTTTTGTCTTGTCTTTGAAAGTCTTGGCACTTTTGTTCACATGCACGGAGCTGCTGAAGTTACAGTAAACAGCACTTGGAGGCGCTCAAGCTCAAAACTGTCAGTGCAAGCACAAATTGAAGAAGATGTCCGGAGGCGAAATGAATGTGGAGCTGCTTATTGTTTAGGTGAACAATAAACATTTCTTCATCGCTAGAGCTGCTACTTGAACCATTCATGCGCGTTCGAATCGCCATAACTTTAATAACAAGCATGTCAACTTTTTGTCCCCTCCTTCTGTGTTACAAGCGGATGTCAAGAGCTTAAAATTGTGTAGCGCCATCTAATATAAAGGAGTAATTTTGCATGCTCTTCTGCTCGACGCCATTGAAAATCACTTGGGTTTAAATCTGGATAAAAAATCTCGAAAAACGCTGATGATAAACACAACTGAAAAGCGTCCTGGTGTGTATGAGCCTTTAGAGTTCATCTATAGTGCCACATTAGATTAGTCAATTCACTTATGTCGCATGTCTTTGGATAGTGGGAGGAACCCGGGGATGCGGAGGAAACCCACGGGAGAATGGGAAGAACATGTAAACTCCACACAGAAATATCGGCTGGCCTGTTAAGGACTTGAACCATTTCCACTATCGGGCCAGTGCGAGCCAGGGCTTTAATCGGGCCGGGCCAAATCGCCCGGGAGGTTGAACAGCGAGGCCGAAAGAATGTCACGTTTCCACTTTCTGGCTAGTAGCTCGTAGCGCGTCACCCAAACCCCGCCCCCAGAACGTTCCCCGAATCAAAACGTCACACAACCCGCCCACTTCAGTGGGAATCAGGCAGATAAAGCACACCACATCATCACGAAACCATTCGAATAAAGACAACCGAAACAAACTAATGACCTGCTACTGCTCAGCATTACATTCTATGTCTATATGCACATGCCTGTGTGTTCTCATTCATCATATTCATTAACTCACACACCGACTGTTGGCATCGAAATCAAGTGGTCTCGCCACTAATGGCGGGACCCAGCGCAGTGAGCGCACACTCCATAATATAAAACCACATAAATTCTGTTAATAAAGACAGAAAAATTAAAAGAAAAATGCAATGCATTTTATAACATCCTCATCTAGATAGACACCGTCAAATCCTTCAGCCCAAATGCTCCGGAGAGACCCAAAACACTCATTTTTCCCTATAGGCTATGACACTTAATATGTGATTCCCCTTTATTTAAGGATATTTAAGGAAAATGTTAAGTATTTCAGCACATAGGAGCAAGTAATAAAATAGAGCCTATATTTCGTTGCGCTCAGCAGATATCCACTAATAAAGCTCTTCATGTATTTAAGAAAAAAGATTGCCTAGCCTACAAAAAAAAAAGGTCGCCTTTCTGCTTTCACGCACAGAAAAAATGCTTTGTTTGCATGATTTGATTATTATTATCGTATCCAAATACTGAATAATCAATATTTCAAACCTTCTCCTGTGTTTATTGTTTTTAGAAAATATCTATAATCTTTTTTTTTCAGATAGGCCTTTGTAAAATGAAAGTTTAATACGGTTTAATTTATGTATTGTATATGCCTAAATTGTTATAGCTTTTGTTAGTTTTATATACAGGTTTTATAATAGTTTTATATATTGGTTTATTTATTTAATGCGATTTTATTATATCTGATATTTGTAATTCTTTAAATTATTTCAATAAAGCTTAGGCAACTTTATCAAGATATGACACAAAAAGTCAAAAGTCCTACAAAAGTGAACACGAAATTTGTAAAGTTTCATGTCTTTCTGTTGTATTCATGTTGTGTATTATCTCTAACATAAATAACAAAAAGAAAAAAGCCGCGCGGCATCAACACAGCTGTGAAGGAACCGCACTTTACCTCGGTCTCACACAAACACACCTTTTAAACTTGACAAAACTCTTGAAAACCTTTACTGTCTGCTGTGCCTTTAATATGGTATAAAGAATATTATGCGTTATTGAAACATCAAGAAGGACGCAGCAAAGAAAAGTCACTTATAAATTAAAACTTTATTATTTTATGCAACAGCCTTACCTTTAAAAGGAAAACATAAAGGTGATTGTATGCAAAAAGAAACCAGCCTTTCAGGTTAGATGTTTTCTTTCCCTTATTTATTTATTTGTTTGGCGCATATACTCGTGTGCGATCAGAAAACTGTGTGTGAACATTACTTTTGCCCACTTTGAGACATTTAGTGAGTTTTGTTCATATTTATTTAGATTGATTTGTATGTTATTTTTTGGCTCGCTCTTTCCTGACAATATTGAGCTATCTCCTCAAGTTCACACTTTTCTCAGAGTGAGGTGGATAGGGAAGATGTCGTACGACTTCCATTTTGCAAACAAGTAGAAAATGTATTGTTAAAGAAATCATAAGAGGTGAAAGTCATCTTTATAGTTATTTTATAGGGAAGAATGCGGCGCACTGCCCTGAAGGACTTTTTTCTTTTCATCAGTTTTTAGAGAGTAGAGGGGTTATTCATGAATTAGAAATGTTTTGTTATATTTCTTTCTTTTGTTTGGCTTCACTATCGTCCCCTTACTCGAGTTTAACTAATTTTTGTTTGATACTTTGAACTTGCTACTTTATTATTTTTTATTAGTGTAAATGTTGTAGTGTAAATATCCTTAATGCAGCTTGTAGAGCAAGCGTCAAGTGTTCATTGAGATGTAATTGAGATTGTGTTGTCTGTCATATCTTTCATCTGTCTTTTCGGGGGGATTTTTCTCATAAGGCACGGCTTTCGAAAATGATGACATGAGACTCTGCTGGGTAGTTGCCCTTCTTTACCAGCACTTGTTTAGGTCTGTAATTTCTTAGCATCATCATAAGGGTGGTCTTGTTTTAAGTGTTGAAACAGGCTTGTGGTGTTGCCTGCTTTTGATGACAGGAGTCGTCTGCAGTTTGCAGTGCACGTTGCGGTTTTGTGTCGGATAGCAAAAAACTAAGTAGCTCAAGACTGAGGTCTAGTGACGTTTCTTGTCAACAATGTATGTGACTCTGACCTTTTTTACCTTATTTTCCTTACTCCTTTAAGTACAACTATGGCTGTAAACTTGTACGGCGAGCGGCATCTAAAAGGGCAGGCTGCAAAATGCTTGCGCAATGTTACGCATAGTGCGTAAATATTATCGAGTAATTATCGAACTGTCATTATCGTTTTATCGGAAAAAGTTTTATCGTGATAATTATCGATATCGAATTATCGCCCAGCCCTACTGCAAGTACTTCACAACTTGGTCTTTCAAGTCTTAAACAATTACACAGAAAAAAAAAAGATCTAACTCTATTTACTTGTATTCTAAAAAACAGAGAATTAAGTATATGTGTAAATAAGTACAGGTAAATTTAAATAAGTATATAATATATATATATATATATATATATATATATATATATATATATATATATATATATATATATATATATATATATATATATATATATATATATATATAATATCGCAATATATAATCGCAGGGAAAAAAAATATCGCAATGTCAATTTTTTCCAATATCGTGCAGCCCTAGTATATATGGTCATCATTATTGAATCAATAAAACAATAAACATAAATCTTTTGCAACTGTAAATAAACTTTTGCAGTACATGATAAACCTAGACCCCAGTTCTCTTCGTTGTCTCCATATTTGTGCAGCTTTACAGAAGAGGAAGAACAAGAGTCAGAGAGACAATGAGGGGTCTGCTATAAATACACTTACACTGTAGTTACATAACTAATCCTTACCCTTGCTCCTAGCTTAAACACACAGACACGCACTTAATAAGATTGTCAATGTCCAACACTACAGGACACAAGGTGTATGTTAAACATCAGTGAGAAAAGAAATGAATCCATTAGTCCTGCATATCTTTATATACGCAAACAGAAGAGCGCAAGATACCCAAGCTGCAAAATTAAGACTTGAGTTGAGCTTTGACACAAAGAAACTGGAACAATAACTTGATTACATCTGTGGCATCACTGATAGCATAAAAAAGCCCATGCCACCCTTAAATTTTTTAGACTGTTTACAAAAAATATTATGGGTAAATATTAGTTTTAATATAAGTAAAAACATTTATTTATATCATTTGAGTCCAAACAAAGGCATGTCTTTCTATACATACTTCAGGGGTGGTTTAAAAGGTAATTAATGGTTAAACCATGTATTAAAAAATAAATAAATAAAAAAAATAAATAAATAAGAGATAAAACACTAACACACACCCACACAAACACACGCACTTATCCATTTCTCAATGAATATAGACATAATAATTTAAGTGAAAATTTTGCTGATTAGAGTATTATGCATACACCATTCTGATACTCGGATAGGATATCGGTTCGATACTGCAAATTTCTGCTGGATCGGGTATCGGCCAGCTGGTACCGATCCAAATCCGATCTTGCACATGTGCTATATTCTCTGTAGTTAATAAGCCAACAAAAGCCATGAAGGTAGCCTCTTGTAAGGCACTAGAAAGTTGTAGGCCTGCTAGATCCCAAATGTTCTGGAGCCATTCGATAGTTTAAATGTGAAGTACAGTTGAATATTCAAGTGGATAAATTCAGTTCAGCGTTTCCCTCTGCTACTCCTGTGCATTATTCTCCATTTATTCACAATTCAAACTGCGTGTCGCGTTTGTTTACGACAACACGAAAAACTCTCCACGACTGTTTGTTCTGTATAGTTTAAATAATCAATGGAGAAATGCATTTAGTTTTGCAATAAATGGGTTAATTTTGACCAGCAACAAGGAGTTCATCGCTGTTTCTAAATCATGTTGCGCTGTGTCTGTTAGGTTAGCAGATTGCATTCACATCACTGGAGTAGAGGTATAATCTCTTCACACACAAAGTAGGCCTACATGAAATTTTAAATTAGAAAATGCTCAATAATACATTGAACAGATACTCAACGCACTGATTTCTTCCTTTTGTGGTGCTAAGTTTTGGATATGTCCGCAGATACCGAAGCGGTGCGCTATGTGTTAGTGACATATTAAGCCCTTCATTCATGCATCAGTTGCGCCGCTCCATAAATTATTCTCATACAAGTTTGTTCTCTCATTA
Source organism: Danio rerio (assembly GCF_052040795.2). NCBI lineage: Eukaryota > Metazoa > Chordata > Actinopteri > Cypriniformes > Danionidae > Danio > Danio rerio. The sequence goes on from NC_141044.1 coordinate 10,674,848, forward strand.
TATTTGATTAAACTAATGCTCCACTGTTATTGTTGCATCACAAACCTGTCATATATTTGCTACATGTTTTAGATAAATCATAATTTTAAAGAATATGACTTAAGCATCAGATATTTCCTCGGTGCTGATGTGCTTTCATTCTCTTCTTCTCACTTACATCAAGATTTGGCGAAGAAGTGTTTAATAAGTCAAACTGGCCTCAGACAGTGTAGTCTTCATCAAACCAGCAGGAAAATGTCAGGCTTTGCTGAACAGCTGGTTATTTTACCAGCGATGAGGGTCAATAGTGGTAGCCTATTACAGATTTCACAGAAAAATCTTAATATTAAAAAAAAAAAGAAAACATAAGCTGGACCACAACAGATCCCATCAATGTTGTAATGAATGCTCAATTCACGAGTTCACACCCACAGATATTTGACTGAATAGAATATGCATATTTGGCGTGCTGTCTAGGGAGAGGGCTCTGAGCTAGGAAAGACACCCCAAGTCGTGTTATTCTCCTTATCAGGATGAAGAGAGATAAGGTCCGAGCGCAGTGTCTAACCCGGTTCCAGAACGCTTCCCCCTCAGATTTAAACAGGTCTAGTTTAACAATGTGGAATTGGGGTGGTGGAGGGGCGCTGAAGTCAAGAGAAAACAGAGGTATGACGTGTTTGACTATTTATAGGGGTTTGCTCTTGAGCTGATTGGATAATAGAATGATTATGGCCTATAGGTCTGTTATTTATTTATATATTATTTGAGTTTATCACCAGATTTATAGAAACTGAAAAAAAAGGTACAGTATTGGGATTGGATCTCAGAATTCTGAGTCAATACTCAAAATTTTGGTATCGGAATGGTTCCAAAAAATGGTATCGGTGCATCCCTAAACATTAAAGTAATATTGATTTAAATAAGAGTTTGATCACCAAACATGATTAAGAGAACATTACAAAAAATAAAAACAAACATTTAAAATAAATAAAAAGAAATTACAAAATGCAAATTTTGTAACAGAAATTTGATTCTTTTGATTTTACCTCTTTATTTATTTTATTTAGTATTTTTTCCCTATATTATACTAACATGTTCCCACATATTAGTTTGGATAGATTATATTTTTGCACCATAATCTAAAATAATTTAGCAAAATTAGCTGTAGTTTTGGCTCTGGTACTTAGGCCTGTCACAATAATCAATATATTGACTTACTGCACAACACATAACCTTGATAATTTCTGGTGATGCAATATATGTCACCCATACATTAAAACCAATTCTACCAGTGCAACATCTCTATCGGAGGTCTCAGTTGTCAGTGGGGTCAAAAAAACACACTGTAGTATTTACTATAAATGAATATAGTACAATTTCATGTAGGCGATTGACAACAGAAAATATATTTGGTAGCTTATTTATAACATTTATTATTATTCATTTAGGATATGCGTTTTCACATTCCGATTCCACTGCCTAATTATTAAAAATGACTATCATTAAATTTAATATTTTTAAGAATAAAATATGATGTGTTCTTTAAAAGAATGTACTTGCATTGTGATGATATTATATTGTCAATCTGGCATTATATAATGAGTGGCATGAAATGAAAATAATATAGTTTAAAAATCGCAATATATTTTAGTGCAGTGGTGCTCAACCCTGCTCCTGGAGATCAACCTTCCTGCAAAGTTCAGCTTCAACCCTGATCAAACACACCTGAACCAATTAATTAGGACCTGAACAGCTCTTTATGATTTCAGGCAGGTGTGTTTGATATGGGTTGCAACTGAAATCTGCAGGAAGGTCAATCTCCAGGAACAGGGTTAGTCACGCCTTTTTTAATGGAATATATCGTACAGCATAAAATAGATATCAACCTACTGGTACTGACTAATATAATCTAATATACAGAAAATACGTTTTTGTATCATATAGGGAAAAAAAATCAATTTTAAAGAAACGTCTCCAAGTGGTGTACTATGGGTTCTCCTCTTTTTATGTAAAAGATGACACTAAACTTTGAATTTTTTAAATTTTAATTTTGAATTTGATTTGAATTTATTGAAAGGAGCAGAACTAATTCAGATTTGAACAGAAGCGTCAGAAAGCATGCAATAGTCTACTATAAAAGGTGCAAACTCTACAAAGTTTTGCAACCTTAAAGGAGTCCATAGACTATTAAAATAAATTGTCTATTTTTGCACAAACGCGTGAGAATTTTAGTGACTTTCCACATGCAACATTATGTATTGTACACAGTTAATGGCATTAAATACTACCGTTTACAAACTACAGTGGCACCGCCAGTATTTTGGAGCCATAGTATCATGATACTACCATAGTACCGATAAACCATGCAACCCTATTACACACACTATGAAGTTTGCCACACCTCCGGCAGCTGCATACTACACTGTTGAGCGCTTCACAGTTCATTCAACCAAATATGTTAGCATCTACACTTCGTAGAGGACAACAGCCAATCACATGACTTTTCCAGGGTTACATTTATTGTGTGATCGGCCAGCATCTGCTCTAGGGTATTTGTAGAGTGGCCTAAGTGCATAATCTGTTTGATGATTTAAAGTTCACATGAATCTTTGGTGCTGACATAAGAAAAATAACACTGTGTTCTGCATAATGTGAGTAGTTGACATCAATCAAAAAACGTCACGGCAGAGCATTAAAGTCGACTAGTTGGTTAAACCGCTGCTATCAATGTGAAATTCCAATTTTACATTGTCTTTTTTATTTTTATTTATTTATATATTTTTGGGGGGAGGGGGGGTGTTATGTTGTTGTATTTGCACTGTCTGTATTTTGCAATGTCGCTGTATTTGCACCATCTGTATTTTGTACTTTCTGGAGCCAGCACCTAAGCTTTTCACTCATCAGAGCACATGTGCTGCTGATGATGTGACAATAAAAGTGATTTGATTTAAACTGGATTGTTATGATACGTTCTTTGTTTATTCATTTATTTATTCCATTATTTATTAAACCCGATGCATGATGAAGTTTCCCTGGTTCTAACAAAATCTTAGGTTGGAAGTGTAGGTGGTAGTGGTAGTGTTGATACATAATGCAAATACGCATATACTGTACAAACATCCTCAAGAATGGTCTTAACTGCAGAAGTCAATTATTAAAACAATGTTATCCATTAAATAATTGACAAAAACCTAGCATTACCTTGCATAACTAAACCATTTACTCACACTCAAGTGGTTATGAAGTTGGTCAGAATAATAAATGTTTTAATTTGTTATGGTTGAAAATAAGGTTTCCACAACCAAATGTTGCTGTTTTTGCCATGCTTAGGTTAAAACGTTATCTAAATGATGTATTCGATAGGGTACACATAAAAAAATAAACAAAAAAACTTTAAATGACAATATAGTTTTTTTAATGTTTTCAGAGATGTTTATGTAAATTTGACAACGTTTTATAGCACACCAATGACTTTAAAACTTTTTTTAAGTTACATAACAATAACAAAAATAACAAAATTATTAACTGTACATAACAATGATATTGTTACGTATTCATGTTCTGATTTTTCTATTAAAGTCTGCACTCACTATGTTTGTATTTTATACTGGAAGCACCCATCACAAAGACAAATTCCTTGTGTGTGCAAGCCCACTAAGCAATAAAGCCCTTTCTAATTCTGTATTCTGAATAACTCTGATTTTCATAATTAAAGTTAAAAATCCCACTTCTAAAATGTTAGTAGCAGTAGTAAAATCTATCTTCATAATATAGTTTCTTGAGGCCAAAACTGTGATCACCACGTAGTGCAGAGATTTACAACACATGCTAAAACAGTCAAACGTTTAAAGTAAATTGCAATAGTCTAGGCTTAAACAATGTTGAAAGAGGAATCTAACATAAATAATTCACAAAATAACAACAACAAAAAATGCACAAAATAAAACTCATTTATAAACACCAATTGTTTTGGTTTTGATAATAGAAAGCAAATGACCACAAACATCACGGATCAACTATCCTCATAAAAGTTCACTGTTCAAGGGTACTAAAGCAAATCACATAGAACAAGTTTTAACTTCGACACTAATCTTTGAGAACCAAAAGAGATGACAAACACAATAGACGACCTTTAAGTAATATCAATCAAATGACCCAAACTGAACTTTGCGGATCTAAAAATCAAAGTCCAACGTGTTTATTTGCCTACTCCAATGTTGTTTGTGTCGTTAAAAAAGCTGTTAAATGTCAAAATAGCAAAGTGGACAAGTTCAATGTCATCATATCTCACCTGTTCCCCGAAGTCGATGGCTATATTAGTTATGGCCAGTGGCAGCAAAAAGCGAATAAGGGGCCAGTACGCAGTTTCTGATAAACAGTCCTTCATGATGAAAATGATGGTGATGATAATAATTAAGGCATTCGTCCCCGGCAGGCTGCACTGGAGATTTGCTTATGGCTGGTGGCTTCCTGCTGCCTGAACTAAAACAGGAGAAACTGGAGACATTTTCGGTACCCTTCCTGATAAGATGAGAAGGTCATCCAAACATTTCGCATTATATCATGATGTGTTTCGCCCGCGAATTAAATCTCACTGTCATGAAGTGCTGATGTCGGAAAGCGGCGTTTTAGCTTCCATCAAGCTGAAGAGCTGGTGGCTGCGTGTGTTCGCGCGTGTCTGTTATTTATTCTTGTGCAGAACACACGTGGGGCGTCACAACACCAATCCTTCCCCAGCTGTTCACGTCAGTCTACTGACCTACGTTGTGCTATTAATCTTGAGAGTTGATTTTATTTTTATACATATTTTGAGTTTATTCTGTATCTGTTTTAGAGCAATGAGGTTAGAATAAGAAAATGCGTTAGTGCGTTGGAATGGAAAGATATGTTTATTTAGTTTTTTTAAATATATGCTGCCCTCTACTGGAGGCTATTTGAAGAAATAGACAGGGCAACTTAATGAATCAACATATAAACAATTATGTGGTCCAACATGCTGCAATTACTTGAAATATTAGTTTATAAATGACATAAATCAAAATAATACAATGTCTGTGTCACTGTTATAAGCCATATATGTTAAATAGAAGCTCTATAGGCTTTTAGAGTCATCAGTGAGCACACCTTGTTACTGTTAAGCAGGGTCAGAGCTAGACTGTTAAAAGGGGTGGTTCTTTTTTTCTCTCTCAAAAAGTGGACCTATTGCTTAATTTTTTATTAAATCATGAGGTTAAAATACAAAATTTTAGTGACATTTTTGGCATTTTATTTTATAAAACATTTTTAAATATTCCGATGACACAGCCATACTAAGTTTACTTTACGAGAATGATGATATTAGTCTTATCCACCAGTCAGAAATTAGCCGGTTCATTGATTGGTGAGATCAAAACAAGTTAAAAATAAATAATAAGAAAACAGAAGAGATGGTATTTCACCCATAGTTGACCATCATCAAGTGGATGTACATGACCATCCTAATATTTAGTCAGAAACATAAAAGTTGCTTGGGCATTTACATTGACAATTCTGAGTACAAACATGGAGTGGGTTTGTTCTCGTTTACACCAAAGATTGTATTTTATACGGAGGTTACGTCTTTTTGGTGTTAACAAGAAGCTCATGATGTTGTTTCATAAAGCTGTTCTTGAAAGCATTTTCAGGTATAGTATAACAGTGTGGTTTGGTAATATGTTCAGTGTAAATCTAAGTTTATGCATCTCTTAAAGACAGGATGGAAAATTGTTGGGCATGATGAATATTTTAATCCTCAAGTTTTATATGAGAATTGTGTCCTCAATCAGGTGGAAAGGATTCTAAAGGATCCAACTCATTTTTTGTTTTCACATTATGAACTGTTTCCCTCTGGTAGGAAATATAGAGTCTCAAATTGTAGGTTGAACTGTGATAAGAAATCGTTCCAGTTTTAATGGGTTTATTTAATAAGAGTTTATCTTAATTAGCATTATAAATTTTCTAATTACGGTATTTTTGTATTGCTTTTATTGTTTGTTTTTATGGAATGTCGGCAGCAATGGTGATGCCCATAACACATTTCCTGTCAAGGACAATAAAGTTTACTACTACTACTATTTAAAACATTTTAATCTTGTCAGATGATGATCATCATAACCATACTTTCTGACGCAAGAAAAATATTTCCTACAATTTTGTCAAAGTGCTTACCGTACAATTTTACCACAAGGTGTTTATTTACAAATGTACATTTTAACTGTAAGCTATTTGTTTTATAAAAAAATTGTTTTAAAATTAGAATTTCAAATTAATAATTTTGAATAAAGAAATATGAAAAATACTTATTTTTAAAATACTAATTTATTATCATTCATCATTAAAGCAACTTATTAGAAATCTTTTAAAACTTGTTTAAAAAAAACTGTACCCTATAGCCAATTAACAAGCTGGACAGCTCATTTCCTTGATTTTGAATTTGTCCATTTGAATAATTAAAAATTTATTTAGTCTTAATGCTTTCTCCTATTGATTATTTTAACAATACATGATGGCATACTATTTAAAATGGGACAAATGACCTTGTATAGGGGCCAAATTCTGGACTTCATCAGTGGGGGTTTGGGGTCTTTCGAACCACATAAACCCCCCTGACTACGGGATTACTACAAATTTATTTAGGCTGTAAAATATTATTTTGGTAATTGTCCAACTATGACTTTCTGAGAAAATATATTGATTCTGTCATGTTAATTTTGACAATTTTGATAATACTGTCATCATTTTTTTATTATTGAATGCTTGAAAAACATTAACAACAAATGCCATCAATCAAACAACAACAATCCAGGGGTTTTCAGTCATTTAGTCCAAGATAAGTGCCAAGTCCTTCATCAAAGTCCTTGTTCGTATTGCTTTAAAGTTTGTTGATCCCTCAATACACTTAAAATACATTTTAATTTTAATTTTAAAATTAAGAAAAAGAAGGTTTACACTTACAAAACTTGCTCCAACAAAAAAAAAAAAGAAAAGGTTTATGAAATAAGTATTATTTTGCTTTTTGTATTCATGGAAACCAAAGATAACATTCTTACATGTAAATCCAAAATCTGCCTTCACATAATCTTTTATAAAATCAAGAACATCACACCAAAATGTCATGGAATGAGAGCAATTTCAAAATAAATGAACAGAAGTTTCAGGATTCACTAAAAAAAAAAAGAGCACTTGGTGTTAATATCATTCTAAAGCCTTTTAAGATTACACTTGTCTGGATAGCATCTATGAATCAGTTAAAAGGTAACTTCTCTTATTTTGTTTGTTATAAAAAGTTTGCGGAGTAATGAAAAAACTTAGTTTCAGGAAAAATCATTCACAAAACCATTCCAAGATGACATTACATAAGGCACAGTAACAGAATCTTCCTGAAACAGGGCTCTTATTTTCTTATTAGATTTTGATTAAGATAAAGAAAGGCAGTGTTTACCAATAAATGTTTTCTAAAGGTCCACTGAATGACAAGTAATTGGAAATGAATTTAAAAGCATAAAAACACCTTGTGGGATAGCATCAGCAACAAATAGCAAAGTCTGTTGGGCTTATAGGAATTCAAAGCTTAACTAAAAAGTCAGAGTAGTTACAAAGTAAACCCCTATCATTGAAAAGTAGAGACACAAAAATTATATCAGTTTTAAAGCAGTTATTGAAGAATAGAGATTTGTTTTATGCAAGATGTTATTATTATTCCAAATGATATACAGTATGAATCAGGTGTAAAATTGTGTTTAAACAAAGACTATAGAATACAAAGGGACTTTGGTTCAAATATGAGGGATCAAGCTAATAACATTTGCCTATGAAAATGGGACAATTTTATGAGGATTTTCATAATATTATAATATAATTAATACAATTTTTAATCCACCTAATTTGGAAAAAAATACATTAGGGATCAGATTTCATATAGACAATGGGTTATTAAGACAGTTCTTTATACAATTTATTTTAAAGGTATGGTTTAAAGTTGTGAAATCAAGAAAGTTTAAGCCACCTTTATCTACAATATTCATGAGTACAGATTTCCAAATAAAATTAGTTTTATTCTTCCGGTTGAATCAACATTTAAAGAGAGAACAGCGTATGTTAACCATGATAAACCTTCAGATTTAGCTACTAAAATTATACCCTTTACCCTTTCTTTGTTTTAATTATGCAAAACTTGGCCACACCTGATAGTTATCATAACGGGCCGTTTTCACGCATGCGGGATTGGAATGCGGAAGAACCTTTAGTTGCGTAAAGCGGTTTCCGGTCTAAACAACAATGGCTGAAGCAACGTCGAGGTGTCACTGTAGCGTCCCTTATTGCTCTAGCAATAAGCGTCGTCAACCATATCTGAGTTTTCACGCGTTTCCCAGCTGTAAATATGACAGGAAGAAGTGGGTGCATGTCATTCGACGTGATGAGTCTCTGACTTTTAACATCCTCAGAGGCAGCACATATGTTTGCAGCCGGCACTTCATTGAGGCGGATTACACTGCCGCCACAGGCCGAAAGCGCCTCAGAAAAGGGGCCGTTCCATCCCGATTCCACTGGAATAACTGGGGAGACTCATCACGACTGACGGTGTACGACGGAGGAGTAGATCGACGGGGACTTGACCCTTCTCAAAACGGCGACATCGTTCCTGAAGTACCACCAAAAGCTGGAGCAGACCACGACTATGCAGTCGCTCCTCTTCCAGGTGACTTGTGTTTATTCCTGAAAAGAATTTCTTGAGGGACATTTTCCTTTAATGTTTAATAAAATGTATTAACTTACTTTCTAAAAAAATGTTTCATACCTAATCATAGTTTCCATTTTATTCAAAACAATTTAACGTTTCAGGGAAAAAAATACTGTATATTGTCTAATTTTAAAGGCTTCTATAAATAAGGAGTCAAAATTCAGATTAACACAAGTCTGTTAAAGTAACTTAAATGTTTGCTATAGTAAGTTGGATTTTTACAGATTTTACACTATTGCTAATTTTGCAATAGATTGTGGATAAGGTCAGCTTTTGTTTTACTGCACCATAGATGTTTACACTAACGTTAGACAATAAATAAATAAATAAATAGTTACACTAGATATCGCATACGGACCCTGAGCATGCATCAATAGCGCTGCCACAGTACAGTGCTTCCAGGTCAAGTGTCATTTAACCGCACTAGTCAATAGGGCTGCTCGATTTTGGAAAAAATCATAATCACGATTATTTTGGTCAATTGTAATCACGATTATTCAAAACGATTACTGTTGAAGCCAAAATTATTAGCGCTTCTGAGAATAAAAAATAAATAAATAAATAAATAAATATATATAATATATATATATTTCCCAAATGATGTTTAACAGAGCAAGGAATTTTAACAGTATTTCCTATAATATTTTTTTCTTCTGGAGAAAGTCATATTTGTTTTTTTCGGCTAGAGTAAAAGCAGGTTTAAATATTTTGAAAACCATTTTAAGGTTAATATTATTAGCCCCTTTAGGCAATATATATTTTTTTTATTGTCTGCAGAAGAAAGTACTGTTATACAATGACCTGCCTAATTACACTAATTAAGCCTTTGAATGCTTGTATTTTGAAAAATATCTAGTCAAATATTATGTGCTGTCAAAGCAAAGATAAAAGAAATGAGTTATTAGAAATGAGTTATTAAAACTATTGGAAATGTGTTGAAAAAAGTCTTCTTTCCATTAAACAGAAATTGGGAGAAAAGGGTTGCTAATATTCAGGAGAGCTAATAATTCTGACTTGAACTGTATATATACAGTTATTTTCCTCCCTGCAAAGAAAAAGGAAAGACAAATAAATACAATAGAATAAAAATATGAAACAAACGGTGCTTTAAGCATCTTCACTGGAAGAAAAACACTTAAGCTACAAAAGTCCAGTCAAGAGCAGCGAGGGATTTTCTCCTTTTCTTATTTAATTAATAATGATAGAAACAGGTGGGAGTAGGAATTGCGCGCTGCCACTTTAATGGTTTCGCTTTCACATTTCTTTTGATCTTCAACTCGTTTGTTTATTACACAAATGAGGGTTAATATGAATAATCACTAAACCGCAATTTGACACCTATTTGACCATTAAAGCGCTCACATTAAGATGACTTTAGATGCTCTGCTCGTCACAGTGTGCGAATGAGCACAACCGTCTGCAGCCCGCATGCTTCTGTGTGTGCACACTGTGAGAAGCAAAACCGCATGCTTCACACACAGGAGTATGCGGTTTAGTTCGCGCCTTTAAGAGCAACACGTTTGGAACTAGAAAGGGGGCGGTAAATAATGGAATAATCGTTTATCTCGATTTATAGTTTTTCATAATCGTTAGAGGCCAAAATCGAAATCGGATTTTCGATTAATTGCACAGCCCTACTAGTCAAGACCAAAGTCAATGTGAAGATGCTGAACTTTAGCGCAGGGTACGGGTGTAATGACGAGCTAACAAAGGCAGAACATTTCATAGGTAAGATTTAGTTTTTTGCAGTTTTGTATGTTGTGAACTTTTGTGCTCAACAATTAACGTTATTAATGATAATACTGTCACCTACTGCATTCACTATAAGGCAAAGGAGCACCAACTCACACTAAATTGTATGCGTTTTCTAGTTTTGATGAATAAAATAAGCAAAAAATGTAAAAGATATATAACAAGTAGATGCTGCGTTGCCAGAAACTTGTATTATTGTCAGATAAGTGAACGAGTCGTTCATGACAGATTCATTCACAAACGAATCACTCCCTCTGTCAGAATGAGAAGTGAAAGCAGAAGAGAGGCTGTTTCAGAACACAAATTAGATCAAATTAAACAGGCAGAGAGGTAATACACAAATACATATGGCCAGGCCCGGCCCTAACCAATTTGGCGCCCTTGGCAAGATTTTAGGTGGCGCCCCGTCACATCGCAGTAAATTCCACTGCTAGTGTAAAGTCATAAGAAACTAAACAGCTTTTTGATCGACTACTACAAGTTGGGAAAATGTCAGATAAATATGCCAATGCAATTAACATTATTGCTGAATAGATCTAATATTTACACATTTGCTTGAGGAAGGAAGGATGCATGAAAGCATCTATGCCCTTCCATAACATTAGCTGACGTAAAACTAACAGATAGCACTATAGCTATTTATTGATTAGCAATGTTATGTCATATCTATCAACGTTGGGGTGTTAAAATATGGGACAACAAATAGATTCAAATGATAGAATACATAGCAAACAATAGAAAATATTGACAATAAAATAAAATGTTTAACCTATTAAATTCAATGGCCTATACAGAAATTAAATAAAGCTATAAAATCTATTTAACTTTTAATTGTATTAGCATATTGATTAAAGTTACTATAGTTATTTAGTGAAGAGCGGCAAATGAATCTCTCATTGTGTTTTGTTTGATAACAGAGGTGTTAATGTAAGAATGCACCGATCTATAATGAATGAATGAATGAAGCATTTGACTACTTTAGTAACTGTTGTGCTCATTTAAGAGAAAAATAGTTGTGTTTAAAATAAAACAAGCAGGATAGAGCAAAAAAAAAAAAACGAAAAAAAGAAGCACTTTTCCGACGGCCCCTTACGGAGAGCTCCGCTCACAGCTCTCCCGGCTAAACGCATATGCCAGGCTTAACAGAGCAGTGCTCGTAATATCGAGCGAAAAAAAAGAAAAAGACAGCTGTGAAACATAACCAGCTTTGTCTTTTTGTAGGAAACACACTTTAGATCTTTTTAGGGTAAGAGGTTTTTGAGTTTATGCCATCTATCACTGAATGTGTGTCAGGAATATTAAAAACAAAATCAACTTACCCCCGCTCATTTCTGGTGCCCCCTGGATGTACAGCACCCTTAGCATTTGCCTATACTGCCTATGCCACGTGCCGGCCCTGCATACGGCTCTTGACGCATTCCTTCTAATAGACAACAGCAGGGTAGGCAACAGCCAATGTATATATCTACGATACTGCATAGCATGTCACAATTAGCCCTTTGCTAAGCCTTGCCCTCCCTAGTTACTGTTGCTACGCTTGTCAAGCTTTCGTGCCTGGCACGTCTATTACAATATGTATGCACAGCAGGAGAGGTGAATTTTAAAAATAATCTAATAATAACAAATTAAACCACGATTTTTTTTTCTTAGCCAAAAAACCTGATACAGGGCTCGAAATTGCGACCGTTTTAGGCGCACGTGCACCCGAAATTTCATCTATGCAACCTCAAAATATATTTAGGAGCATTTGTGCGAGTGCATAAAATTGATGTGGTGCGACCAGTTTTCACAGCAAAATGTTCACCACTTGCGTAAATTTAGGAGGCATTAACGCATTAAGCATCTTTGCCCCTAAAAACACCAAATGCAGAGCTCAGGAATGATTTAAAACAGTTGACATGTCAACTTGATGCAGTAAACAAAGCCCACAATGCTTGCTCCGCCTTCAATCTCTTCTTATTGGCCCACTGCGCTAGAACAGAACGCGAATGGATTGGTTAATATCAGCTTTTAATCACTCAGTTCTGATTACAGGGAGCTACAGCCGTGAAAATGTAAAGGTCTAGATACGAGAGAATAAAAAACAACACTGACAGATTTAGTTTTAGAAACCACCTAAAGTTACAAATAATGACACATCTGATTAGTGATCATGTGCTGAATGTCAATCCAGCATTTGCACTTTTCGAAGAAAGGATAAAAGACTTCCAGTGTTTAAAGTCTGCTATAAAAAGGACTAAAGCCAATCACAGTAAAGCCAGTGGGACGGAGTTTTCAGTTAACAGTGTTTGCAAACCTACACATTTTAAGCACAAGATGTTCTAACGTTATTTAATGCTTCATTTAATTGTCACAATGCTGTGAGTCGTGCGACTGACACCGCATTCATCATCGCTCAAGAGCATAAATTCACTGAGATGAAACTAATATTGCAGCTCATGAAAAGATTGTTATTGCTATTAAGATGACGTATGCAAATATAAGTTATATGTCCATATCATCTGTGCAATATCAGACTCCGCCCATGAGAACAGCACAGTTATTGTTAATTCAGTTAATCTCATTCACGTCAAGCAGTGTGTGCAGGGCTGGTGAGCACATGCAGATTTTTATTTATTTGTTAGATGTAATTAGAGTGTTAATTTATAATAGAATCTGTTAATATAAAACGTGTAGTAGTAACGGTGCTCATAATTTTTCTTCGGTGCAACTAAATTTTGTCTGGTACGCAAACATTTTTAAAGTTAGTAGCACCGGTGCTAGCTGGAAAAAAAGCTTAATTTTGAGACCTGCTGATAGACTTATTGTTGTGCAATGAGATATAGCGTTACTAACTGACAAGGAAACAAGCATGGACAGTGCTTCTACATAGTTCGTTCATACAAAGAACAGCCAGAAAGGGGAAATTGATGGATTTGTGCCAAATATTAGCATCATTGACCAATAACAATGTACAATACCTATAACTATCAGGATGTTTGTGTGCTGTTTATCTATTTCTATTCTAATTTGCAATTAGCTGGAAAAAATAAGTAAATTCAAATCAAATTAAAGTATACATAGCAGAAATGAACAAATAAATTTTCCCTACCAGCAAATAGTCCGACATCAAATATAAAAGCAGACACCAACTCGCTATAACGTCGTCACCAATGACTAAATCTCAAAAAGACTGATGAAAACATCAGTGAATTGTAGCTCTGACATGGACATCGAGGATTATAAATTACTCAAAAACAGCTTCGGATGAAGTATATTGATCATAAGTACACAGATTGTGATCACATCTCGGTTTTTGTTCTGTTGATATGTCATTTCAAATATTTGTAGCTTGAAACAGATGGAATTATGATTGCTATTAGTATGACTACTAATGTGAATGCTTAAACGGAGCTCATAATATCGAGCGAGAGAAAAAAAGAAAGAAAAAGACAGCTGTGAAACATAACCTGCTTTGTATTTTTTTTTTAGGAAACACAGTTTAGATCTGTTTAGGGTAAAAGAGGTGTGTGAGTTATTGCAGTCTATCACTGAATGTGTCAGAAATATCGAAAACAAAACCAACTTTTCTCCGTTCCTTTAGTGCCCCTCACAGAGCTTGATCCATGCTGGCATTTCTCCCTTTGGGCAAAAAATTTCACCACTCCAGCCAAACTTTTAGGATAACCAAGTATCAGATTTGCACAATTCATATGCACAACGCTTTGGCTTGTTTTACTCACTCAAAAGCCTGACAGGCCTCCTGCTCGTAGCTACGGTTGCTAAACCATGATTGGTGTGTGGGGTGGTTTTCGTGTGTGGCTTAGCGAAGGGTCAATTCTGCACGTTTGTCAGACTTCAGACAAGTTAGATTCTTTTTTTGCCCTATTTTTAATGTACTCATTTTTGTGAATGTAGGTGCACAGGATGCAGCAGCAGCACGTATACAGGAACTTGAAGCTGAAGTCAGAAGACTGGAAACTGAGCTCGGGCAGCTGAAAATAAACCAATCTCTTTCACAGTTTCAGAGATTTTGTGCTTCAGATGAAGACATACGTTTTTACACAAGTTTTCCATCTGAAAAAGTCTTCCTAGCATTCTGGAAAGCAATTGAGCCCTCTGCGTCCATGATGGTCTATTGGTCTCTGGCCCAGAAGAAGGGACATACAACTGGAATGGAAGCTTCTCAAAGTCATCAGCGAAGCCTGCCACTGATTGATGAGTTTTTCCTATACTGCTGTCGTGTTTCTGCAGGTCTTAAAGAGAAAATGTTAGCAGACATTTTCAAGATTAGTCTCTCCACAGTAAGTCGTGTCATCATAACCTGGGCTAATTATCTTTACCTGATATTTGGATCTTTGCCAGTATGGATGAGCAGAAGGCAAGTCAATTCCACAATGCCTGAGAAGTTTAGGTAGTTCTGTCCAGAGGTGCGGGTCATCATCGACTGCATAGAGATAAGGTGCCAGAGTCCATCTTCCCTCACACTCCAGTCTGAGGTGAGTTCCTCGTATAAAAAACACCACCACCATCACATTTGTTTCCAGTTTGTTCACTGGTTCCATTTCAGATTAAGAGTTGACAAAACAGTCAGGCACACTCAAACTGTTGGAACCAGGGGATGCTTGCATGGCTGACAAAGGATTCACCATTGAGAACATTCTGGTGGAGCGAGGGGCCAAACTCATCATACCACCTTTCCAAACAGCAACTCAGTACAGCAAAGAAGATGCTGAGAGAACGCAAGCCATAGCACGCCTTCAAATTCTTGTTGAGAGAGCCATCAGAAGAGTGAAAGAGCTTCGCATCTGCGACACCCCTGTAACCTTGACCATGTGTGGAACAGTTATCCAGCTGTGGACTAACTGCTGCCTGATGAATAATTTTCAGTGGCCGCTTGATATTAAGTGAAGTTTATTTATAAACAAATTTCGAGAGGATCAAGTGCTTATGATTGTCCACAGCTGTTCCAAATTTAACTAATGACTAATTATCCTTAACTCACTATAAATAACCAGACTTTACTCATCTTAATATTTTCATCTTGAAGAAACCCCCCTCCCAACCCTACTTATCCTCCTTTCAAACAGGTGACACGGTGGCCAATGATTAGCGCTGTTGCCTCACAGCAAAAATGCCCCTGGTTAAATTCCCTTCCAAACCAGATGAAATTTCTGTTCGGAGGTTTGCTTGTTCTCCCCGTGCTCGCGTGGTTTTCACCGGGTCCTCCGGTTTCTTCCCACAGTTTTAAAAACCAGTACACTTAACAATTAATCCAAAATTTTTTAGCCAAGCTCTGACTACACTTTCTCAGCATTCATATCTGACACTTAGCTACAACAAGCAGGAGGGGGAGTCATCGAGATCTACCTGAGCTCAAACTCCCCTCTCGCCCTGCAACGGGAGGGAGCCCAGGGCTCGAGGGTCTTATAAGCTCAGGGCTCTCTCCTGGGACAGCTTGCCAAACAAGCTTTATTATCAATCTTCAGCTAAGTAGTGTGAACTCTTGAAAGGTCACTAATCATAGCCAGCTTGTGTGTGTGTGTGTGTGTGAGTGTGTGTGTATATATATATATATATATATATATATATATATATATATATATATATATATATACATACATACATACACACACACACACACACACACACACAGTAGTCAACATTTGAAGTGGATTACAACCTTTCATCAAAGTTGTCCTAAAACTATTAAACAACACCCATTCTTGTAAAATGTTGATTACTGTGTGTGTGTGTGTGTGTGTGTGTGTGTGTGTGTGTGTGTGTGTGTGTGTGTGTGTGTGTGTGTGTGTATATATACACACACACACACACACACACACATACACACACAAACATATATGTATATATATATATATATATATATATATATATATATATATATATATATACATATACATACATACATACATACATACATACATATACATATAAACATACATATACATATAAGTGTAGGTATGCATACACACAGATATATATATATATATATATATATATATATATATATATATATATATATATATATATATATATATATATATATATATATATATATATGTATATATGTATATATATATATTTCATGTACATACATATACAACTATACAAACTGATATACATATATACGCATAATGCATATACTCGTGTATAAATGTCAACAAATGTATATTTTGAAATGTATTATATAAATCTTGAAAAAAATACATTGAATAAATAACATATGTACAACCAATTCCAGACTGACTTATTTAAGCAGTATTACCATTTTATACATTTACACAGTGCAATGTCAAATGAGACTTGTTGCCTCCCCTTACTCCCCTAATGTACTTAAAGAAATAATAAAGGTCCAGGTTCCCTCTTATCTGAGTTATGATGTCATTGGTCCTCCACACTCTTTCCACTGTAATGTCCTCTTTTGTGTCAGTAATGAAGTCATACCAGCTGAGTCCAGTTATACCACGCTGACCTTGAACCTGCCAGTAGTATTTATAGGATTTTTCAGGGTTGCCTGTCCATTAACAAACTTAATATGCTTAGCTTCTAAAACTCTAAGCACATCTGGACATTTCACCTCAACAAGGCCAAAACAGGGGTCTAAATTAGGATCATAAACTCCGGCATCAGGACTGGCTCCAAGGTAAGGGGCATCTGGATGTACCACAAAACCACAAGGTAACACATTAGCATTAAACAAATTTGAGTAACGTAGAAGAACCTCAGATTCCTTATCAAGGCCTCTTTTCATAGCCTTTGTTTGCTTTGCACCCATGAGTATTCGCCTTGCCAGTGCCAGGACTGATGTCTTCCCTCACACGTGACAAACCTCAGGAAATCTGCTAGCTGTGACTCTTGGGCTGTGCATGTCTATCCACAACAGACAGTCAGACTGGTCTCAGTTTGCTGTTCTATTTAAGATGCCAACTCCTTTTAGACTCCAAATGAAGGAACTTATGGCAATGTGGGACAAAGTGCAGGATCCTTGGAAACGCATCACCATCAATTGGGAGTTTTGGGAACAAAGGAGCATCAGGGAGCATCAGTTTTACCTCATTTCTGGAGATGACCGTAAGGCACTGGTAGGAGAGCACATAGCCTCTGAGCACAGGACCAAATCGAGTCCACCAAACACAGTTCAGAGAAATCATAAAGAACATTGGAAGTCAGAGGTTGAGGTGTGAGTCCTTTAACAGTTTCTCCAACAACTTGTACTGCTGGGTCAAGGAGGGGACCTATAACAAATTACATGATTAAAAAAGAAATCAAGTTAGATAAGCAAATTAATAAATCACAGCAGTACAACATTTGTTACGTAATACAAAATTCATTCAGGGATTTTCAAATTCACACAAAAGAGAGGGTGGACAAACTTTTGCACAGACTATTATTCAGTTTAATTTAATTTCACAAATCTCGATACTACTACACATGATATTATCTAGCTTTCGCTACACTGTAAAACGCCAAAAGTTAAGGTAACTCAAACCATTTGAGGAAACGGATTGCAACAAACCATTTAAGTTCAAAATCCAATCCTAATGAGTATGGTGAACTTCATCCATTTGATTAAATGAAGCAATTTGAGCAAAGTAAACCCAATAAATGAACAGAACTCAAACCAGCTGAGTACTGTAAAACTCAATAAGCTAAGGCAACTCAAACCATTTGAGGAAAACCGATTGCAACAAACCATTTTAAGTTCAGAAACTAATCTATATGACTACTGTGAACTTGCTCCATTTAAGTTAAAGTAAAGAGGTATTTAATTAACTCATTACCTTCAACACTAAGTTCAAAACTCTTTTCAAATCATATAACTTCACTCATTTCATTTGATAAAGTGGACTTTTGGGCTTTAAAGTGTAAAAGCCGAATGGCATATCACTCCAATCTTCTCTTATAAAGAAAGAGCACATTACTATGCAGCCACAGAGGGGTGCCCAAACCTTTGCATAAAACTGTATACAGCTGAAGTTATTAGCCTTCTTGAGTTATTAGACGCCTGTATATTTTCACCCAATTTCTATTTAACGGAAATACTTTTTTTAAACACATTTCTAAGCATAATAGCTTTAATAACTAATTTCTAACCGATTTATTTTAACTTTGCCATCATGACAGCACAAAATGTACTAGATATTTTTCAAGATGCTAGTACTCAGCTTAAAGTCCATTTTAAAGGCTTAATTAATTAGGCAGTTTAAAGTAGGCAAGTCATTGTATAAAGGTGGTTTGTTCTGTAAAAATAAAATAAAAGGTATACCAATATTTATCTTAAAATGTTTTATAAAACTACTTTTATTCTAGCTGAAATAAAACAAATAAGAAGCAAAAAAATCCCTGAAAGAAAAGAAATTGGTAATACTGTGAAAAAGTCCTTGCCCTGTTAAACATCATTTGGGATATATTAGAAAAAACTAGAATAAATTGATTTCAACTGTACTTATGTACATATATGCAATATATATTCCAAAATATTGATTTTATAGTACAACCCCAAATCAGAAAAGGTTCGGAGAGTATGGAAAATGCACATAAAAATTAAGGGATTTCCAAATTTACTTAGACTTGTAATTTATTGCAGACAGTAAAACAAACATTTTTTAATGTGTTTCTGATTATTTTTATTAACATTAAAAAAAAAACAAACAAACATGTATTAGAAGTTTGGGATAGGAGCAATTTAGGGATAGTAATCATGTAAATAATGATGTGATTTGAAACAGGTGATGTCAACAGATAATTACAATTACGATTTGGTAGAAAAGCAGCATCCAAGAAAGGTCTAATCCTTAAGGAGCAAAAATGGGCTGAGGATCGCCAGTTTGCCAACAAATACGTGAGAAAGTTATTGAAATGTTTAAGAACAATGTTCCTCAAAGGAAAAAAAGGAAGACAGTTGTACATTTCACCTTCAACAGCATAAGATAGCATTTCATAAGTCATTCATTCATTTTCTTTTTGGCTTAGTCCCTTTAGTAAACTGGGGTCGCCACAGCAGAAGAACCGCCAACTTATCCAGCACATATTTTACACAGCGGATGCTCTTCCAGCTGCAACCCGTCCCCAGGAAACATTACATAATAAAAAGATTCAATTAATCTGGAAAAATGTCAGTGCTTGAAGGATAATGGCGTTAGTCTAAATGGAACTATTGTGATCTCTGATCTCTCAGGCAGCACTGCATCAAGAGTCAACATTCATCTGTAAATGATATCAGCACATGGGCTCAGGACTACTTTGACAATCGTTTGTCAAGTACCAAAATAAGTAGCTGCATCCACAAATATGGGATAGGTATAATGTAAATATGGACACCTATGTTAATTGTGTCCAGAAGTGTCGTCGGCACAGTGGAAATGTGTACTGTGGTCAGATGAATCAGTATTTTAGGTATTTTTTTTGTGAGAAATGGATGCCATGTGCATCACTTAGTGTCTTCAGTCTCTTAAAGTGTTGTGAAAAAGAAAGACAACATTACAAAGTTGTAAATGCTTTACTGTTCCAACTTTAAAAAAAAAAAAGTCCTGCAAGAACCAATATTGGAATATGTGTTTATCTTGAAAAATAAATAAATAAAAATTACACAGGAACACATTAAGTAATGTTTGTTCTATTGTCTGCAATGAAATACAAGCTGTGTTTTTGACCCTCGCTTTGTTTATTGTTCATGTTGCTTTGCTGCTCGCCCCGACTATTTACTTGTGACTTCAAAAATAATCATTTACTAAATAAACTGCATTTTGATCCTCACTTCTGTCACCATCCTGATTCTTTAAGGCTGATCTATACTTCTGCATCAAGCGTACACGTAGGCTGAGTTGGGTCATTGTGTTTTTGGGCGCCGGTGTCCTCCTTGGTGATGAGTATTTTCTTAGATTGCTTTCTATTCAAGTGCTTGAACAAGTTGCTGGTTAAGCAGTCGAAAGTTCTTTAGACTGAGTCTCACAGCAATATTTTAGTTTTTACGCTCAATGAAATCAAAGTAATGTCTGTATTTCCACTTGAAGAAGCAACCAATCTTTTCATATACAGTTGAAGTCAGAATTATTAGCCCCTCCTGTTTATTTTTTTCTCCAATTTCTGTTTAACAGAGAGATTTTTTTTTCAGCAGAAACATAATAGTTTTATTAACTAATTTCTAATTAATGATTTATATTATCTTTGCCATGATGATAATATTTTACTAGATATTTTTAAAGACAATTCTATACAGCTTAAAAGCTGACATTTAAAGGCTCAACTAGGTTATAGATTAACTATGCAGAATAGGGTAATTAAGTTGGTGTATAAAGGAGGTTTGTTCTGTAGACTAAAACTAGCTTAAAGGGGCTAATAATTTTGTCCTTAAAATGGTGTTTAAAAAATTCTAAACTGCTTTTATTCTAGCTAGAAATAAAACAAAAAAAGACTTTCTCCAGAAGAAAAAAATATTAACAGAAATACTGTGAAAATTTCCTTGCTCTGTTAGACGTCATTTGGAAAATATCTTTAAAAAATTATATATATATATATATATATATATATATATATATATATATATATATATATATATATATATACATATATATATATATATATATATATATATATATATATTATTGTTAATCATTTTTTTTGCATAATTCTGTTGATCATCCTCAGTCCTGATTAAAACTACTAAATTTTAATCAAAAAATTTAATTTGTAAGTTTAGAAAATAACAGAATTCACAAGTTCACAATTGATGTCACTGATTTAGTAAAAGACACACACAATTATGTATTTTTTAATAAAAAGGGAGTTGTGGACTGGATTAAAAAAAAAAAAAACTTTTTACCACTGTCTTGGACATGTGAGTGATTAGTAAAAACATTGGCTTTGATTAATTGTTAGATTTAAAAGATGTTCTCCCTAATGTTCTGTTGGTGGCTGTTTTTGCTCCGTTGACTTATAACCTTATTTGATGGTGTATAAATATGCAGTCTTTATGTTTTTATGTACTCCATGTAGTTCTGAAAGCTGAATTGCATATTTTGATTTTCTCAGACACATCAAGTTAAGTGCATAAAGGTCACTCTCTCCCACACACACACACACACACACACACACACACACACACACACACACACACACACAATTTACTTTGCAGTTATACTCCATATAAAATCCAGAAGCTAAGCTTATTTTGCACAGGCCAATTTAAAGGGTTTTAAATGTGGTAAAAATGTGGTAATGTGGTAAAACGAAAGTCACTGGGGTTAAAACAGTCACCAACAGTAGAGAAAAAAAAAATTATTTAAAAAACTATAGATCCAAGGCAATGTTGTTTCACATGTCCAAGACCTTGATAAAAGGTTAAAAAAATCCAGATATTATATATATATATATATATATATATATATATATATATATATATATATATATATATATATATATATATATATATATATATACACACACATTTTTTTCATATATTAAAGTTTTAGTTATGATATTCCCAAAATAATTCTGCAAAAAATCGCAGACTTTTACCAAAATTCTCCGCAGAAATAGCAAAAAACGTCCACAGATTCCGTCTGGCCCTACTTTTAAGCCATTTATTTGCTTAATTAAGATTTGTTTAAATTAAAATAAAATATGATGTTGCCACTATAAGAGTTAACAGCAGAGGGCGCCGCATACCAACGCTTTTTCAAACTGTCCTATCGTAGAGTCAGTGAAATCTCTACAGTACCTTCATATTCAGTTCATTCCTCAAGAGCAAGAGTCTAACCACTTTTCTAGTTATCTAATTATAATTGATTACTTTTAAAGATTATGTTTAAAGACACAATACCTGGTGAAATTTAAAACATGGCGCTCTTTTCATAACCGTCCTTCAACATCAGGGCTTGTTCTTCTCAACTAATAAATTTTTTTCACCCCTACAATTATCTTACCCATCTTGTTTAATGGTTTTCTAAACCACAAAGCTTTACCTTATCATTTAGGCTGTATTTATCTTTCCATGCTCGTTCCTGTCTAAGGAATGAGGAAACCTTGGAGATAATATATATATATATATATATATATATATATATATATATATATATATATATATATGTGTGTGTGTGTGTGTGTGTGTGTGTGTGTGTGTGTGTGTGTGTGTGTGTGTGTGTGTATATATATATATATATATATATATATATATATATATATATATATATATTTTTTTTTTTTTTGTAATCATTAATCCCTTCATTATAATGCAACAATTAAAGTCATTTTGCAACATCTTTGGATGTTTTATAAAGCCCCCTAGTGGATTACTTTGACCATTTTGACGTTAGCTGATGATGGTATTACTTATTTTAGTCAATGGGCATTACGTGTAAACTAGTGACGGTTTCCTTGTAACTATTTTGCAGGAATATCATAATTTTATTTTATATTTTGCATTAATATCATATTTAATAAATATACAAATTCTCGAAGCAATTAAAATTATAATGAAACAGCAGATGAATATGAAGCATACATATAAAAGAATAAATATTTAAAATAACAATTTTGTGTTTTTTGTTATGTTTCTTATGTCTAAAATGATGCTGCATTTCTATTAGAATTCTTTCAAGCCATTTTTTCATATTTTCTGTGTGGTGTTTAAACGCATGACATGCGGGAGTTGCTTGGACTCTTGTTTACGAAAATATAAAAATACACCCTCGTTGTAAAAAGTGAGCTGTCACTGCTTGATCGAGCGGTGACGTCAAGCCCCCAGTCTGCCTACTGTTTTCCTTCCGCGAGTATAGTCCCGTATTTTTCACATTCATATCTTATAGCAACACGCCTGTGAAGTAAATATATGATTTCAAACAGTAGCTGTATTTTTTGAGCTCAACGCTTGAATGTAATTCGCAAACTACCGTGTATTGGTTTGGCGGGAAACATTACTAGCACAGCCATACGTCAGGGGGCGTTGCTTCAGAATCAGCTCGCGGGAGCTTATTCATCCTGCCCCTGACACTCAGACTATCAGTCTGTCCAGCATCTGAGAGCTGCACGAGCGCGCAGGGTTGTTTATATTTTCCATCACTTTCCTTTCCACTTGACCGTGACTCTGACGCCACTTATGCTGCAAGTGACCGGAGCAAAAACTGTTGGATTTTACTTCTCGCTCCTTCTTTTTTGCTCTCTTTTCATTGCATTGCGTCTCGAAAGAAACAATTCTGGAACGGCATTCGTTAAATACAAGGTAAGGATCTGACAATTGGACGTTTCACGCGTGTTTTTGACTTGAAGTGTTGTTTGACAGTAAGTTTGGTTCGGATGTGCGCTCGAATAAAGCACCACAAGCAGAGATGCTCGAGGATGTTTTGGTAGAAGTAACCGCCGCTTTGGGCTTCACTCGCTGTTTTTACACACGCTGTCAGTTGCTTGTGTTATTTACACGCTTGTATATCTTTATATGTGCAGTTTTTTTGGTGAAGCTTTTGTGTTGTGTGTTTAGTTAGACGTTGCCTCTGCACCGTAGTGATTCATATTTGTTTTTTTTAATCTCCTTCCTCAAGTGTCAAAATGCCGGTGAGTGCGAGTTTGGCGTGTAAAAACTACGATTACGACTACGACTCCATCCAGCCCTACTTCTACTTCGACAACGACGATGAGGATTTTTATCACCATCAGCAAGGACAGACTCAACCTTCAGCCCCCAGCGAGGACATTTGGAAGAAATTCGAACTGCTGCCCACACCGCCCCTCTCGCCCAGCCGGAGACAGTCGCTCTCCACCGCGGAACAGCTGGAGATGGTCAGCGAGTTCCTGGGAGACGACGTGGTCAGCCAGAGCTTCATCTGCGATGATGCGGACTACTCCCAGTCCTTCATCAAGTCCATCATCATCCAGGACTGCATGTGGAGCGGCTTTTCCGCCGCTGCCAAGTTGGAGAAAGTGGTTTCAGAGAGACTGGCGTCTTTGCACGCGGAAAGGAAGGAACTGATGTCTGACAGCAACTCAAATCGACTAAACGCGAGCTATTTGCAGGATCTGAGCACCTCTGCATCAGAATGCATCGATCCCTCTGTGGTCTTCCCATATCCTCTGACAGAGTGTGGGAAAGCCGGCAAGGTTGCATCACCACAGCCCATGCTGGTCCTGGACACTCCACCTAACAGCTCCAGCAGCAGTGGCAGCGATTCAGGTATGTTATGTCATTTAGATCTCCCCACATCCTGATGTAATGCATGCTCGCGTTTGTAAGTGACCTCTACTTGTCACCGCTGAGGTGGAGCGTGCCGGTCACGGGACTTTATCCTTGTACCCTTGATGCAAGTGGTAGTTGCGTAAGATCCCTTCACCTCCCCCTGTTCGGCCCGAGTCAGTTCTGTAGGAAAGGCTGCAATGTTCAAATATCAGCTGATGAGGAAAGTGGGCGGGGACTGGAATGCAGAGATTTCACCCCCCACTTACCCCACCCATTGTGGAAAGCCACTTGCCAAATTCCGTTGTATTCACTCTGCTGTGTAATGTTGGGACGTTTTTTGCAAGGTAATATTCATTAAACATTTTTTCATTCAATTGCAGAAGATGAAGAAGAGGATGAGGAGGAGGAAGAAGAAGAGGAGGAGGAAGAAGAGGAGGAAGAGGAGGAAGAAATTGATGTGGTGACTGTGGAAAAGCGACAGAAAAGGCACGAGACGGATGCTTCAGAGTCGAGGTACCCCAGTCCCCTGGTTTTGAAGCGCTGTCACGTCTCCACCCACCAGCACAACTACGCCGCCCATCCGTCAACGCGGCATGACCAGCCTGCTGTCAAGAGGCTACGACTTGAGGCTAGCAACAATCACAGCATCAACAGCAGCAACAGGCATGTGAAGCAGCGCAAGTGTGCGAGTCCTCGCACATCGGATTCTGAGGACAATGACAAACGCAGGACTCACAATGTGCTGGAGCGCCAGCGCAGGAATGAACTCAAACTCAGCTTTTTCGCGCTACGGGATGAGATCCCTGAGGTCGCGAATAACGAGAAAGCTGCTAAAGTGGTTATCCTAAAGAAGGCGACAGAGTGCATCCACAGCATGCAGTTGGACGAGCAGAGGCTGCTGTCCATCAAAGAACAGCTGAGGCGAAAGAGCGAACAGTTAAAACACAGGCTTCAGCAGCTGCGGAGTTCACATTAATGAATCTGTGTCACAAGCGAAAAGACTTTCCAAGAACTCCCACCCCCTGCTTTTTTATGCAAGACTGTTGCTGTGTATAGTTTGAACGTTGCATGTCAAATGCATTTTTTTTTTTCCTTTTGAATATTGTCAACTTTTTTTATGTTTGAAACTGCCAGTTTGGTTGGAAACTACAAGGTTGTTCAAATAATTTGTATTTAAGGCATTTATTTTTATTAATAAAATAAGAAAAATATAGGGCTGCGCAGCCCTAGATTAAAATGTTTTTGTAAGTTTTTGTATATAACGAATTAATATTTCCTAAGAAAAATATTTTTGAACCTGTATTAGCTATGTGTTCTCATAAACCATATTCGTTTTCACTATATGGTTTTTCAATGTTTTCACTCAATCATAAAGGAATTTCTTTCTGAACTTGACTCTCTTGGTCTCATTATACACACAGATTAGACACTATTGAAATGTTTGTAGAGTGTTTATTCAGAAAAAATAGCTAAGTAATGTATAATACTGCATTTTGTTTACAACGAAAAGATGCCTGTCCAAAATGTTATGTGGGATTGCTGCATGAAATACACAGACAATACTTAAAAGCATGATTAAAGAATATAAATACTTGCATCCCTGCATCAAGATGAACTTGACCCCCTTCACATTTGGCATTCAGAAGTCAAAAATGAAAGCTATTGAAATGTATGTTGTGGACCGTTTTGCCTGCAGGAGAAGTCCCTTTCAGGTGATTTACCGAAGCTGAGTCATTAAGATCTCTCAATCATGTCTAGAAGGAAGGCTCACAGAGCATCTGCTATGGATGTGGCAAAGCTCTGTTAATGCAGTCTGAGCTGCAAACCACTCAGAAACCAGTGCAGCAGCTATGGAGACATAATTAAACAGTGTGAGAATTATAGCCTTGATTTCTTTAAACACATTTTAAAACTATATGTTGTAGTTCAGCTTAAGCAAGCTTTTCAGATCTTTTATTTATTTAATATATAAATTAATAAGCAGTACAAGCGTTAAATGTTTGTTACATGTACGCAAGCTATTTCAGTTCCTGAATGACAAATTTAGCCTACTGCAAAAAGTAATATATTACAATCTGTTGTCACTTAAAAAATAAATAAAAACTAAATAAAATAAATAAAATATTTTATTTAACTAAAATAAATAAAACTTAACTAAATATTTTAATGACTTTTTAAGGCCTAATGTGAATATAAATGTGCTATGTTGTTTTATGGTAATTTTTTCTCTTTTTTTAAAGAGATAAGGTTGACGTAAAATTGTAATATATTACTTTTTTTCCCAACACTGGCAAAATGTAAACACAAGAAAAAAACACTGATACTGTGCTTACTACTAAAGCTAACCACAACCATTATTTTAATGAAGTGGTCAGACGCCACCATCTGTATTGTCCCATAATTCACACCATGTGTGGACACATGGTGATTGACATGATTATAGTGTTTTCATATCCATAAAAATATAAACATCATGCATCAATATGAGAAGCTAATCAATGAGCATGCTTGTCGCAGCAAGGCTCACGCTTTGTCCCTTCTTTAAACGCTCAGTGTTTGTCTCCTGCATGACGATACTTCCACACTGACTACACAAAGCTGTGATTTTTCCCCGACTCCGCTGTATTGGGTCTGCGTGACGTCATCGACTGTATGACTGTACGCAGCGCGTGCCGCGGAGCGCGTGCTCTGAGCACATGGAAGAGGGCTCGAGACGAAGTATCCAAAGAATAACTCCACACCTGAAAGGGAATATCTGCAGAAACCGAATCAATTCTGGAACAAAAGAGGGTAGGTGCTGTATTCTTTTCCAATACTGTGCGTTATAATTTTGTTTTAGAGCCTCACGTGTTTATGCTGCACAAACTGATGCTTTGACAATAGACATATGTGCTTGTTATTATATGTATTCAGACGTTAGCCGTTTCATAATGTTTATTCACATTATTTCCAGTTTTCATAATGTTTTATGTATCTATTATTACTGCCTATCTAAGATTTGATTGTGTCATTGTAACACTTATAGACTATTATCTTTCATATTCTTTGTTTTATGCTGTTATGTGTAACAAACCAATATAAGAGAACATATGAACACCCCAGATCACACATATACTTAATAATGTTTAATACATGACAAAAAATACAAAATCAAACGGTTCTTAAGTAAGCATTTGCAATGTGTTTGCTTTGATTGAGCTCCTTTTGTCTATCAGATAAGTATAGCAGCCACATTGCACCACAACATCTTCACTGTTTTAAATAAAATTATATATATATATATATATATATATATATATATATATATATATATATATATATATATATATATATATATATAAATGATTGCTCCTGCATTAAAATATTGTTTTTGTGTCTCAGTAAGCTGCAACATATAACGGCTATTAAGTATATTAGGTGTTCTAATAAATGTTTAAAAGTATTCTGCATTAATACGTTCATATTCCGTATTAATAAAGCATGATTCCTCACCAACAAGGTTATAATCGACCATACAGCATGCATTTATTGTTTCCATGCACGGAATATCCATTGCGTTCTCTTGTTTTGATTTGATTTTAAACATGTGTGCTTTAAATGTTCATATGGACTTAAAAATACAATCATTTTTTATTTTCTGTATATTGTCAGCTGACATATGTATGCAGAAACCTTGCAAAAGTGTACAGGTGTGGTGCACAGATTTTGATGTACAGCTATACGTTTTAGTCTGTAACATTAAACGCCTAGTATAAAAACAGCAAGCAAGAGAAACACAATTAATTACTTTATGCTCTTAAAATTACATCACAGCAAATGTTAGCAGTGACTTGTAAGCAGAAAAGAAACTGGTTTCTCTGGCTCATCCTTCTCTAGGGTCACATGATTCCCTTTGGCAATGGCAGAATACGTCTGACTGAGGGAGGTAGACCACACACTAATACACAGTCGAGGTCTGTCCTGGCCTTGGGGTTAGTCTGAAACACAGACACAAATTGCAGTCTTAAAACCCTGTTTAACAGCATATATTAGGTGTATATAAATGTAAATACAGGTGGCCTGAAATGATAAAGCTTGTGTTTATTATTTGCAAGCCACAAATTGAATCAATGAGTGATTTTAGATCAGCAAGCAGTAGATGATACACTTTGTTCTTTTAACAGACCTGCACTTGGCGCATTTAGGATATGTTGGCCGTTATTTATACCTTCTTGTCTTATTGAACTCGCTTAAGTTTATGTAGCAGATTAAACATGACAAACATCAGTGATTGCACTTTTGCTGTTGCTCAAACTTTGAACAAACTCTTAAGTGGATGTATTAAACTTTGGCACTTTGTGCTTTAGGAATGAATGATGAAGTCTCAGCTTTTTAAGGAAACTTTTATTTTCAAGTGCCTTGTGAGTGTCACTTGATGGACCAATAGAATAGTTAAAAATAAATATATTTATTAAATTTGATTGATTCATTCATTCATTTTCTTGTCGGCTCAGTCCCCCTATCAATCCGGAGTCGCCCCAGTGGAATGAACCGCCTATTAAATTTATTTATTTAATAAAATTAAAATTGACTCACCTTCAAGATGTTCCAAACCTTTATGTGTTTCTTTCTTTTGATAAACACAAAAGAAGTTATTATAAAGAAAGCTGAAAAACTTTAATATTCGACTTCCATAGTTAAAAAAAAAAGTATTATGGAATGCCCAGCAAACAACTTTGTGTTTATTAATTTGGCGTCTAATAGACAGCTAAACCTAGACAGCTTGGCTGAAACGAAGCTAAACTTTTAGCTTTGTTTTACCCAAGATGACTATGTTTATTAGACATCTATTAGACATCTTTTAAAAACAAAATAGGCTTGCTGGGTGGATACATGTTTTCAGCTTTTTTCAAAATATCTTCTTTATGTTCATCTGAAAAAAGTCAAACACGTTTGGAACAAGTAATGATGACAGATTCTTCAGTTTTGGTTGAACTATCAAGTAAAACTAACAGGGTTAACAGAAAACCTGGAAAAGTCATAGAATTTTGATGGCATTTTCCAGACCTGGAAAGTTTTGGAAAAACAGAAAAACCCACAAGGTTTTGGAAAAGTCATGGAAATTACATTTACATTTAATCATTTAGCAGACATTTTGTTCAAAGTGACTTAAGCTGAGTCACACCCTGCAAAATTCTGCGAAAAGAGACGGGGTTAAACAATATTTTTATTCATTAATAAAAGTGAGCGATTGCTCCATATTTAAAATTAATTGTTTTAAATGATATTTTTTGGTCTCAAGCAATCACCTGATGTGATTTTGCAGGTAAGAACTTTCAAAGTGCAGTGAAATGCGAAAGACGTGCTTGCGTTTCTGTTCTGCTGCATTTGCATGCCTATAAATGGAAGTCTATGGAGCGAAAAGTGCAGTGTGATCACGGTTTTATAATAGAAGTCGTTTTTACCAACTATTACTAGTTTAACAAACTATTAAGATTATCTAAAATTGGTTTGACAAATATATGTATATTGGAATGGAGCTTAGTTGATTTGACTTCTTTTCTTTTCTTGGCCAAAAACATGCTCTCACATGTGTAAGCATCATTTATTTTACATAAATATAAAAATAAATTGAGACTACTGCATGTTTTGTGATATGCTGTAATAAATTGAAACATTTCTCATGATTTACCACGTACAAATGATATCAGAATTATTAGCCCCCATGAATTGTTAGACCCCTTGTTTATTTTTCCCCCCCAATTTCTGTTTAACGGAGAGAAGATTTCTTCAGCACATTTCTAAATATAATAGTTTTAATAACTTATTTCTAATAACTGATTTATTTTGTCTTTGCCATGATGACAGTAAATGATATTTTACCAGATATTTTTTATGACACTTCTATACAGCTTAAAGTGATATTTAAAGGCTTAACTAGGTTAATTAGGTTAACCAGGCAGGTTAGGGTAATACGCTAAAATAAATAAAAAAACAAAAATAAATCAAAGGGGGGCTAATAATTCTGACCTCAACTGTATGTAGACATAACATGAAACATTAGGTCATCAAAATTGACTTGAAAGTCCTGAAAAAGTGAAGGAATTTTTGCAGTAAAAATGTGTACGAACCCATAACTAAGGTAAAAGCTGTTGTGTAATTTTCGTGTTTATTTTGGTTGTTTGAAAATAGCTTGTCAAATGCACACCATAGAAAAGTTTGATGTGAACTTCTTCTCTGGTTTATCTCTTCTAAGATCAAGCTAAAGCATGACCATCTGGTTACTTTTCTGTTGCAGGACAATAATCAGATTTTGCAGGACAATGTGGCACATGTGGATGTCTTTTCCACAAATAAAACAATATTTTTACTTGGTCTAAGATTTTTTTTTTAAATTTTTATTTGGACTAGAAATGACAAAAAAAAACAAAGTAAGAAAAGCAAGAAAACAAAGCATGTTTGCATGCATGTTTGCATGTTCTCCCTTAGTTGGCATGGGTTTTCATCCGGTTGCTTCGGTTTCCCCAAACAGTCCAAAGATATGCTGTATAGGTGAATTGGGTAAGCTACATTGTCTGTAGTGTATGTGTGTGAATGAGTATGTATGGGTGTTTCGCAGTAATGGGTTGCAGCTGGAAGGGCATCCACAGCGTAAATCACATGCTGGAAAAGTTGGCAGTTAATTTCACTGTGGTGACCCCAGATTAAAAAAAAGGACTAAGCTGAAAAGAAAATAAATGAATGAATATTGTGAGTGCACACATTGTGATATCAATGCTGTAACAATATATTGTGCAGCAATTTTAACCCAATTAAAAAGGTGTTTTTATTGTGTTATTTTTATTTCAGGGCAAAAAAACAATAGGCTACAGATACAATTTAAATGTGGGACACTGCTCACATATTGTCAAAGCTCCCAGTACTCAAAACCTGGGACAAACTCCCAATGTTGGGATTGTTCAGACTGTTAGATAGTTGGTCACCCTAGGTTTATAGTAGATATTGAAGTTGTCAGTTGAAATGTAAGCAAATGATACAATGATTTTCATATTTGATGCTATAAAGCTGTTTTAAACAGTTTGTTGTAAAAATCACATACAAGTAGATATGACGTTAATTAAAGTGATGGTTCCATACCTTTAACACAAAAGAGCATATGTTTGAAACCCATTACCATTGACTTCCATAGAAGGAAAAACAAATACTATGAAAGTCAACAGCTATGTTTCCATCCCAAGTCGTGAAATAAATATATGGGCAAAACTGGAATATCACATATAAGACATGTGAATAAAGTAGTGTTTCCACCCAAGAAGTCAAAGAGAACAAAATCGTCACTTTCTGATTACCTCGCACCAAATATCAAAAGTAAAAGCGGAATTTGCTACAGTAGGAGAAGCTGCATGTATTTTTTTCTTTACTTAATAAATGACTTGCACCTCAGAAGACAGTATGCCGACATGGAATGAATGTGTGGTGGCATTTAAAGGTGTCAGACGTGGAGGTAATTTATTATATAATAACAGTAAGGTAAGGCGTTTTAGAATGGCCAAAACTACATTTCAGATGTTTTACAATGTGTCAGCTTGCTGGTTTGTCCATTCACACGCATTTTTACCATCACATGATCTCTTATAACAAAATCACAAGAATTTTTAATGCGTATACTGGAATTTGTTTGGTGGAAGTGTTTCCATCATAGTTTATGTGCATCTTTTCTTATTGAATAAAAAGTTTATCCTTCTTCAGTTATGCACATACATTATGTTACGTATGTGCAAATTTATGTGCATCTTGGGGTTTCCATAATCCGTATTTTTATGGGCATATCCAAAATGAGCATAAAAATAGGTGGATGGAAACATAGCTAACGTTTAGAGGTTTTTATCATTTTTCTAAATAACTAATTTTCTGTTCAAAAGAAAAACACAGCTCAAACAAGGTTTGTGACAAGTTAATGATGGCCGAATTTTCAGTTTTGGGTGAACTATCCCTTTATCCAGAGTGTAGAATTGCAAAGCTGGTGCAAAGTGTTTTTATATGGCTGTTTTCTGACCACAGTTTTTTTGTGTTTATTTAATGTTGAGAGGAAAGCATCTAGAAAGTGTTTACATATAATACAAATTCGCAATGACCAAATTTATCACAATCTACCTATACTTCAAAATTGTGCCTCCCAA
The DNA here is from genome assembly GCF_052040795.2 of Danio rerio. Taxonomy (NCBI): domain Eukaryota; kingdom Metazoa; phylum Chordata; class Actinopteri; order Cypriniformes; family Danionidae; genus Danio; species Danio rerio. Next base: position 10,707,663 of record NC_141044.1, read on the forward strand.
TGCTCATTTGTCATTTGCGAATCCCCATGAAACATCACGTCAAGCAAAACTGGAGAAAAAAATTTAATCGAAACAGGGTTTTGGAAACAAAACTCCTGCACTTTGGCAGCTCAGTTTAACTTTGTGTAGTGCCCTTTTAACAAACCTTCATCTGATATTTATTAGATCTTCAGTTTCAGGGAACAAAGTCTATTAAACATTGTTCTGTGTATAACTTTTGGTATTTGACTTCTGAGAGCAGACTCCAAGAACTCTGTTGAACTGCACTTTAGACAAATTGGATCCATCAGTTGTGTTATAGGCTGTGAGAGAGGGTGGAACAGGTTCCTTTGGCAACACAGAGACCGGACTGTTTTAGTTCTTTGGATGCTTTTCCATGTGTTATGTAATCCCTCCCTTAGTTTGTAATGGAGGTCCCCATTCCGCGGCAAGATCTGAGCACAGTGCAGGACTGCCTGTCTTTGTCTTCATCGTCTCTTTTTTTTTAAACTCTTTCCCCCAACGTTGGCCTCTGTTACCAACAACATCACTTCCTGCTGACATCACTCTGTTTATAACCACAGGCTCTCTCTACTGCTTGTTGTCATTTGCTCACATAATGCTGCAACATATTATATCAATGTGTACCTTCAAAGGTTTGGGATCAGTGGTGAAAAATCCAGCCATGCTTTCCACCAGCACGGGGCATATTTTGCATGATGGGACTGACATGAGATGCTAGTGGTTTGTAGGTTCCTGGTATGGAAGGTGTGATTGCTATATTAGCTTGGTTTTGAGGTTATGTTGAGAATGCTGGTTCACTAACTAGACCATCTCTATACCAGCTCCAATCATAAACTAGCCTTGGACCAAGATGGAATTTGTGCTGGTTTCTGATGACTTTTTTTAACAAGGATCTATGGGATCACCGAAGTTGAAATGACCAACACAAGATCATTGTGGATATGTATCCAGGTCTACATTTCTGGAAACCACGAATTATGTACCCAGAGGTACATCTGGCTGAATTTCATCTGTAAAATGTATCCTATGGGGCATTATGACGCCCCTGACAGCTTCTGTTTCTTGAATGCTGATGGACTTCAAATATGGAGTGGAAGGGGTGGAAATGGAAGTGGACGTGAGGATTCTTCAAGACAAAGATGACTGAAGTGAAAAACTTGTTTATAGTGAGTTAATTATTGTACCAATCAGATTCATCTGATTGGTGCAATATATGAAGCTGATGCGGGACCAGCCATGATCCTCTCAAAATTAGTCTATAAATAAACCACACAAATGAATGGGTGTAGAGCAGTTACATCCAATATGTCGCTGTGCATATGTTTGGTTGTTGCTATAAAGGAGAATTATTTGTATTAGTTATTAAATTACACATTACATTGTCTACCCCTCACTGTTATTAACGTCTACCCAACCCTAAACTTAACATTCAGCATGCGCATTACAGCATCTACTATATAATGGACAAATTGTGAACATGCATGGTTTAAACACATGCCACTCCTACACAACATAACCCAGCGACCTTCCGCATGGGAGTCGGTTGCTCAACCAAGGAGGCTAAAGTCCATGACTCCTAGCGTTTGTCGCTAGACCACCTTTAGAGCTCAGAGGAGTGAGGTTTACCTGCAAAGCACTTACTAGCTGGCCTCCGTTACACTCAACCCCTAAACCTCACTCCCATCCGGGTCACAGCACCAATGTAACCCCAACAGTCCTACACAACCCAACCTGCTCCGAGCTGGGATCAAACTGGCAACTTCACAAATGGGAGTCGATTGCTATACCAAGGAGGCTGAAGACCATGGCCACTAGCGACTGTCGCTAGAGCACCTTTAGAGGTCAGAGGAGTAAGGTTTACCTGCACAGTACTTACTAGCTGGCCTCCATTACACTCACTCCTTAAACCTCACTCCCTTCCAGATCACTGCATCAATGTAAACTCGCCGGTCCTACACCACCCAACCCGCTACGAATAAGGATTGACCCAGCGACCTTCCGCATGGGAGTCGGTTGCTCAACCAAGGAGGCTAAAGTCCATGACTCCTAGCGTTTGATGCTAGACCACCTTTAGATGTCAGAGGAGTGAGGTTTACCTGCAAAGCACTTACTAGCTGGCCTCCATTACACTCAACCCCTAAACCTCACTCCCATCCGGGTCACAGCACCAATGTAACTCCAACAGTCCTACACAACTCAATCCGCTCGGAGCTGGGATCAAACCGGCGACTTTACAAATGGGTGTTGATTGCTCTACCAAGGAGGCTGAAGACCATGGCCACTAGCGTCTGTCGCTAGAGCACCTTTAGAGGTCAGAGGAGTAAGGTTTACCTGCACAGTACTTACTAGCTGGCCTCCATTACACTCACTCCTTAAACCTCACTCCCTTCCAGATAACAGCACCAATGTAAACCCGCCAGTCCTACACCACCCAACCCGCTCCGAATAAGGATTGAGCCAGCGACCTTCCGCATGGGAGTCGGTTGCTCAACCAAGGAGGCTAAAGACCATGACCCCTAGGGTTTGTCACTAGAGCACCTTTAGAGGTCAGAGGAGTGAGGTTTGCCTGCAAAGCACTTACTAGCTGGCCTCCGTTACACTCAACCTCTAAACCTCACTCCCATCCGAGTCAAAGCACCAATGTCACCCCACCAGTCCTACACAACTCAATCCGCTCGGAGCTGGGATCAAACCGGCGACTTTACAAATGGGTGTTGATTGCTCTACCAAGGAGGCTAAAGACCATGGCCACTAGCGTCTGTCGCTAGAGCACCTTTAGAGGTCAGAGGAGTAAGGTTTACCTGCACAGTACTTACTAGCTGGCCTCCATTACACTCACTCCTTAAACCTCACTCCCTTCCAGATAACAGCACCAATGTAAACCCGCCAGTCCTACACCACCCAACCCGCTCCGAATAAGGATTGAGCCAGCGACCTTCCGCATGGGAGTCGGTTGCTCAACCAAGGAGGCTAAAGACCATGATCCCTAGGGTTTGTCACTAGAGCACCTTTAGAGGTCAGAGGAGTGAGGTTTGCCTGCAAAGCACTTACTAGCTGGCCTCCGTTACACTCAACCTCTAAACCTCACTCCCATCCGAGTCAAAGCACCAATGTCACCCCACCAGTCCTACACAACTCAACCCGCTCTGAGCTGGGATCAAACCGGCGACTTTACAAATGGGAGTCGATTGCTCTACCAAGGAGGCTGAAGACCATGGCCACTAGCATCTGTCGCTAAAGCACCTTTAGAGGTCAGAGAAGTAAGGTTTACCTGCACAGTACTTACTAGCTGGCCTCCATTACACTCACTCCTTAAACCTCACTCCCTTCCAGATCACAGCGCCAATGTAAACCCGCCGGTCCTACTCCACCCAACCCGCTCCGAATAAGGATTGAGCCAGCGACCTTCCGCATGGAAGTCAGTTGCTCAACCAAGGAGGCTAAAGACCATGACCCCTAGGGTTTGTCACTAGAGCACCTTTAGAGGTCAGAGGAGTGAGGTTTGCCTGCAAAGCACTTACTAGCTGGCCTCCGTTACACTCAACCCCTAAACCTCACTCCCATCCGAGTCAAAGCACCAATGTCACCCCACCAGTCCTACACAACCCAACCTGCTCGGAGCTGGGATCAAAAGGGCGACTTTACAAATGGGAGTCGATTGCTCTACCAAGGAGGCTAAAGACCATGGCCCCTAGCGTCTGTCACTAGAGCACCTTTAGAGATCAATGGAGTGAGGTTTACCAGCACAGTACTTACTAGCTGGCCTCCGCTACACTCACCCCTTAAACCTCACTCCCATCCAGGTAACGGCACCAATGTAAACCCACCGGTCCTACACAACCCAACCCCCTTCAAACTGGGATTGAACCGATAACCGTCCCCATCAAAGTTAGTTGCTCTACCAAGGCGGCTAAAGCCCATGGCCCCTAGCGTCTGTCGCTAGAGCACCTTTAGAGGTCAGAGGAGTGAGGTTTACCTGCACAGCACTTGCTAGCTGACCTCCATTACACATGTCACATTCCCAATGCGCAAATCAATGTCCATGACGTAGTGCACTGAAATACAGGCTGCAGTGAGGACTGTTGCAATTTTCAGCCTCTGCAGGAAATGTAATGTTCATTAAAATAATTGTTATATTGCTAATTTTATCATCAGCAAATCATTTTAATTGATTACGTTTCAAACATGCTCTCTCTCACTTCTTTTTCTCCAGTTTCTCTTTCCTATCTCTCACTCTTTCCATCAGACAGCAGTGACGTTGGTGCGGCGTCTGTGTTTTCCTGGCCCTGCTGACCCTGGGCTGTCAGCTTGCCAAGTAGCTTTCTGCTTTTTCTCGCCCGTGTTAGCTCTGCGAAAGCTGGCGTTCACTGAGTGCATTCTAGGCATAAAAAGCAGCGCTGGAAAACTAAGCCATCCAAATTTACACACTTAAAGAGACATGTTCGGACCACCAAAGATCAGGACTCCCGCTGTAATCCTGCTCATTTACAGTCTCTGGAGCGCAGGGCACCTCTGTGAATATTTAAGCAGACCTCCCCAAGACAAACACACAGAGGCGAACACGCGCGAATGCACACGCCTGTCGTCTCAAACAGCTGTTGAGGGAAAAAGTCTGTGATGTCAGAGCCTATGTTAGACGCTCTATTCCAAAAACAAGATTGTTTTCAGAATTATAGACTGAATTACGGTTATATACTCTCTACTATGTGCTCTGTGATGTGTCAGTACTCAGCAGTAGAGACTATTTATGTCTGTCTCGGGCTTAAATGAAAGGGTATTTGTATATGCAATAGGTACCTCAGTGTAAGGGATGACTGTTGAATGTAAGCTGCTAAAGACTTAGTATGGACTAGCGATTGTGACAGTATGTAAGCAGCTCAGACAGACTCAAACACTCACACACACACACACACACACACACACACACACACACACACACACACACACACACACACACACACACACACACAAACGCAACAATTCCAAGCAATATGGAAATTTCAGAGAAGTATTTGTGCGAGTTAAGTAAATTATTTGATTTACTTTCAGCTCATTGAGAAACAGAGTCAGGAAATAACCGGCACAGTGATTGGACGAATCATTTTATTTGCGATTGCGTTTGAATTTGTGTAAACAAAAGCCTCTTATTTAAATATATTTGCACTTTACCAGTTGCTCTTAATATGAACACAGCAACTAGATTTTGAAGAATAGGCAGCCGTCTGATGCCATAGTGTACCTGACCTGGGATGACCTGCATGTAAACACTGAGGGATTAGTTTTAGCTATACGTGACCTGAGCTTTACATGTATTGACTAAGACATGCTTTTACACTGCAAGCAAATTCAAAGCATTTTTTTGTTCTATTTTGTTTTTAATTTGTTCATATTAAACCAAAAAATATGCATTTGGGTGTAAAATGGTTTCTGAATATGAAAGTTGCATTTACTTAACTTTTGCAATCTAATAATACCGTTATTTCAGTTGTATTTCTATATATCTTGCATCCCTAATCAGAAAAGTGTCATTAATAAGAATACAGACTTGATGTGTAATTTACTTGTAACTTTACATTAACTGCTAAACAGTGTGCTGTTGTTGTTTTTTTTTTTTAAAGCAGATGAATACTAATATTGACAGTTCAACAAAATAGTCTTTTCTCAATACTCAAGCTACTTTTGAACTGTTGTCAGGAGCATTTGCTGAGGCTATAGTAATAATGTTCTTATTGTAAATAGTTTTTCTCAAATAAACCAATTGTTTCTCTTCATAAAACCTCAATATATAGTATAAACGACACTGGGTATTTTGTACTTAAGAAACAGTCACCTACTTCTTAGAATGCATAAAATAACAGTACTCAATAACAGTAATCTCATCCCTCTGTAGTTCTGTTCTAGTTGCCTACTATAAGTAGGATTGAGCTTGGTCAGCACCTGGATTGGAGACATCCTGAGAAAACTAAAGTGCTGCGGGAAGAGGTGATTGTGAGGCCAAAATGGGGTGTTTAACCTGCTTTCTGTGTTGATCCTGTAACACAGTAAGTGCTAAGGAAACTATTGGCAACAGCACCATTTTGGATGTTGAGATGCTAAATCTCAGTGGTTCTATATATATATATATACACGCACGCACACACACACACACACACACACACACACACACACACACACACACACACACACACACACACACACATTTATCATGGCCTTCTTACCATATCTTTATCCAATAATTGTTGTAAACACTGTGTGACACATCTGTTGTGTGCTCCGATCGCAGTTCTGCTGCTGTTGTGTCATCCAGGTTGGTTTTGCACACAGGGGGTGATTGCGGTGATTTCCCTCTCCAAATGTGTAAAGTACTTTAACTACTGAAAAAAGCAATGTATTTTTGTAATATACACTCATCGAGCACTTTATTAGGTACACCTTACTACAGTAGTATCAAGTTAGACCATTAGTTCTCACTGCAGAGCCACTTGGGAGCTTGAGCTCCAGCTCCTCCTTCCTTGCACTTTTTCTACAAGTGATGTCACTGGGGGTTGGGAGTGGCACCCGTTTTGGCCCTCTGCGGCTGTAACCCATCTGCCTCAAGGTTGGACGTGTTATTCATTCAGAGATGCTCTTCTGCATACATCAGTTGTAATGAATGGTCGAATTAGGGACCATTGCCTTTCTATCAGCTGAAACCAGTCTGGTCATTCTCCTCTGACCTCTGGCATCAACAAAATATTTGCGCCCACAGAACTGCTGCTGATTAGATATGAGATAGTTGTGCGTGAAAATCTCAGTAGATCAGCAGTTTCTTAAAGGGCCATGAAACCCCCTCGTTTCAGCAGGGTGTTTTCACACCTCTTCTTTGGAAAAAGTCAGAAAAGTGGGCATGTCCAGCTCTGTTTAGGGGGGAGTGTCGGAGGAACTAAAGTGGGAGGGTGTGGGAGTGTCGATTTGGGCACGCGCGAGTTTCAGAGTCAAAATAAACACACACACACACATACATACAGGAGAATGTGATGGTGTTTAACCTACATGGACATCTGTAGTCGAATTATTAGCCAAATTATTAAATGGTGGACTTTAACTGCAGTTTGGCTCTTTCATTCAGGGAATTCATTCATGCCCCTCGCGACACACGAGATATTTGATTCGAGGAACTGCTCTAAGCGTGTATTTTTCATGCAATGTTTTATACCGCACGGCGAATGAGAGAAAAAAACCCTCTGCATTTCCCAGAAACTTAGATGCACACGACAGGTAGTGTCAGAAAGCCGCGCGTGTTATTCCGGTCACTAAATGCGGTAAAAACCCTACACGAGGTTAAAGTTTGGTTGTGGTGCTAACGTGTTTACACTCTGTGCAATAGTTTGTTAGATACGAACAAACTGAATAAACAAAGAGCACTGGTCGCTCACTTACCAAATCTGTAGAGACAGGACAATCACCAGCAACTAGAGCCGCGTCTTTATGAAGAGAATACTACAAACGATTCCAGATCCCAGCGTTTGCAGATGAGAACAGCTCTCAGGTAAACAATAATCCTCCTTAGACACGTAAGTTATTGTTGTCGCGCGTCGCGTACACTGTTAATCCACACGTGAGTCTGAGCTCTCACAGAGTGAAAATGAAAACGAAACTTAACTGCAGCAAACTATAAAAGCAACACTTCACGCTTGTTTTGCCAACACAACGTGGCGTCTCTGTCCTGAAAACACGGTGATAGTAATGAATATTAATGAAGTTGCACAATAGAGTGCGCTGATTGGTTTGACCCAAGCCTTACTCATGCATTAATGCAACACACTGTAAGACGTAATAAGACTCACTCGGGCACAGACGTCCAGTCTGCACGCTGGAATACACGCTATTATGTCATGACCGTGACGCAGCTTCAAAAATTCGTTTCAAACAGGAAGTACGAATTTGCTTAAAATAACGCAAAAACAACCAATTTACACTTTTTAGTGAAATATAGGTGTCCTAATAGTGTTTTTAGCAGTGTGGGACACATATACGACTGTCAACAGCTCAAAAAATGTGTTTTGGTGTTTCGTGACCCTTTAAATACTTACACCAGCTTGCCTGGCACCAGCAACCATGCCAAGTTCAAAGTCACTTAAATCACCTTTCTTTCCTATTCTGATGCTCTGTTTGAAGTGTAGCAGATCGTCTCGACTATGTCTACATGCCTAAATGCATTGAGTTGCTGCCATGTGATTGGCTGATTAGAAATTTGCGTTAAGTGAAGTTTCTTAAACTAATTTCGAGAGGAGCACGTGATAGGATTGACTACAGCTGATCCCTATCACTAATCACTAACTAGCCAATCGGATCACTCTAAATTCAATATAGATATCCAGCCTAAACTTCATTACTCATCTTTGTTTTGGAAACCCCCCCCCATCCATCCCTTCTCCCTCCTCCTCTGTTCGGGCGACACGGTGGCTCGGTGGCTAGCACAGTTGCCCCACAGCAAGGAGGTCGTTGGTTTAACACTACCTGAGCCAACCGATACTCTATGTGCGGAGTTTGCATGTTCTCCCTGTGTTTGCGTAGGTTTTCCCTGGGTACTCCGGTTTCCTCCCACACTCAAAAACCATGCAACAAAAGTTAAAGTCACAAGCACTTACTACAAACTAGGGTAGCTAGTGGTCTATTTGGGAAGCTATCGAGAACTACCTTATCTCATATCCCTCCTAATGCTTATTGACCAGGCGGGAGCCTTGGGCTCATCTATCACCGAGCTCAGGGTTCTCTCCCGGGACAGCATGCCAAACTTGCTTAAATAGTCAAGCATTATTTAAGTGTGAACTCTTGTGTGTGCAGTTGGACAAGTGTTCCTAATAAAGTGGCCATTGAGTGTATTTATTATTTTGAGAATTATATCCCTATAATGTTTTGTATATATGCAATATATTATAAATTTATTATGCTTCCCATCTCAGTACTTTTCAAGTTTAGGAGCAAACCTGACATTTACTTGTTAACAAGAGCCACATTTTTGAAACAGCTTCTGAATATGCTCTGAATTTTGAATGCGTTCTTTCTTCCTCTTTTAAAATTGATCTTTGAATTTGTGAGATAACATTGCCCTAGGCAGATATCCGTCCTTTCTCACACCCTTTGACACACAAAGTCAAGTTCAAACTCATCACCTAATCTACAAATCTCTCTCTCCATTCACTCACCTGCGTGTCAACAGGATTTAGCCTAAGGTTAATTCTCACTGGCCGGACAGTTCCCATAGTAGAGGCGTGTCATGGTGATGTAATTTGCAAAGGTAATGAAAGCTACAACTGACAAGCCTCTGATGACAACAAAGAAAATGGGACTTTGAGCCTTCAAAGTCCATCTTTGAGTTGTCATCAAACCACCTTGCGTTATGTTTGTAGTTTGAGGAAAAAAAAGTAATGAAAGACAATGATATGGTTTAATATCAAATGGTATGACATCAAATACAACGAATAGCCTGTTCTATTCAGATAGACCATAAGCACACAGTAGCACACTGCTTACATCTTTAAGGATTCAGTATTACTCAGATTGAAAGTGTGAGTCAAACCAGTTGAATGTCAGCAGCTGTGGAGGGTGAAAAGGGATGGATTGAAAAAGCCATAGATGGATGATGGGCTGGTCTCATTGGCCCATTTTCCAGCTTCTGTTAATGTGTGAGTCATTGCTACTACAAACAGTGTGTTTGCTTGCCTGCCAACACACCGCATGCCAGGACAACAGACACTAGTGGACAATGAACTACACTCTGACACACACACACGCAGTTTTAAACTAAAGGGTTATTCAAATCCAAACTGTACAACTGACCTACATAATAGGCACGCTAAAGAGGAGGGCTGTTTAACAGGATATCTGAGCATTTATCCAGTTGGAACGATCAGATATAAAACAAGTGGCCATTTATATATATATATATATATATATATATATATATATATATATATATATATATATATATATATATATATATATATATAGAACATTGTTTGGTTGTTATGTAACAGAATGGTTGAGGTATGTTGTGTACTTTTCTCACGGACAATAAACCTTTAAATTGTGTTGCTATTATTGCTGGTATTGCTCAAGCATTTAAACTTACCTCTATTACTAGGCTTATGATCATTTGGAAATTAATGAGTGTGTTGCTTGTTAAAGAAATTATATTAATTTTCATAGTGATTAACCTTTTTTTTATTTCACGTTTTTGACGTCAAACCACAAGCATGTCAAAGCTATCGTCTTTCACAATAAAATTCCAAACAAATAAAACTGTGTTATGATGCCAGCCCACTAGTTGGCGATACCGCTTTGTAAGCTCATGTAGCCCACCAGTTGTTATGTTATTTATTTTTTATTTAGGAGGAGTGACTGAGTCGTATTCATTCTTGTTCTATAAATGTAAGACTGCAGCTCATACAATTTAAAGTGATGCATAGATTACACTATACTACAGCCAAACTTGCTGTATCCGTCTATCTCTTCTCTTTGTGATAAGTGCAAAGGCTTAGTCGGGACCTGTGGTCATATATTCTGGTCCTGTCCAGAAGGATCTGAATTTTGGAGAAGTATCTTAGGACTTTACTCCCAGGCTTTTGACATGAAAATTAAAATTGATGTGGACGTAGCACTGTTTGGATGTTCAGACTAGGGTTGGGCGATGTTGACCAATTTGGCATCGTACGATGTCTAATGTGAAACATCGCGATGGACGAGGCCATCGTCGTCGTAGGCGGGGGGTGGGTTGGTTTTTTAATTATCAATTAATTCATAGCGAATTAATTATTGTAGCCTACAGTTTTCACTAACTGACCCACATGGTCTTTGCTTTACCCATAACCTTACAAAACAAGTTACAAACAAATTTCACCTGTCAATCACTTTTTTTCCACGTTCTAATGGCTTTTCCCTCAGCTGGTGGAGGAGACGAGAGTTCGGTTGGAGTTCACTGTAGTGCATACATTTTCATTGTTTTCACGCCAAAATCCTCACCGTGTGCGCGGATTTAGGAGACATTTATGCAGATTGCATCCTAGCACCTAAAAATGCCAAACACAGCACTCAGAAACAGATTAAAACAGTTATGTGAACTTTCTAAAGTATAAATGCCCGCAGTGCTTGCCCCGCCTTTGTGCTTTTCTTATTGGCTCACTGCTTTTGAACTGAACGCGAATGATTGGTTAATATCAGCTGTCAATCACTCAGTCAATGCCTTCTGCCTTCAGATGACAGGAGCTGCAACCGCGAAAATGTGAAGCGCTGAAGATGAGAGAATATAAATAACACTGACAGATTAACCTACAGTTACTAATAATGGCACATCTTATTCATGTGCTGAATGTTGATCCACCATTTACACTTTTCCAAAAGTGGATAAAAGACTTCCAGTTTAAGTCCGCTATGAAAATGACTAAAGCCATTCATTGTAAAGTCTGTGAGTTTGCAGGTAACAGCGTTTACCACTGAATCTACACATTTTAAGCGTGAGAGGAACTGTATAAACCTTCAGTTAATCCTCACAATGCTGTCACCCTTGCAAGTGGCAGCTATATGTAACATTTAACACAGCTCATGAAAAGACCGCTATTGCTATTAAGATGACATGCAAATAATAGGTTATACATCAATATAAATGTGGGGCGGGGCGATGGATCGCGATGCCGGTCTAGCATCGTGAAGTTTGTCGGCCATCGACGATGGTTGATGCAATCGTTTATCGGCACAATCCTAGTTCAGACCAAGTTCTAACTTGGCCTAAACATCAACAACTCTCCCATGTTTGGCATGGTGCTTGCCAAGAGAGGGATTGAGATGGAGTGAAAATCCTTGACACCTCCACATTTTTTTAAATGGTTAGCTGAAATTATTTCTGCCCTCAAGCTGGAAAGGTTACGTTACTCTAGATTTAGCAAACAGAAGTTGTATGCAAAAATATGGGGCCCCTTCATTAGATGTATAAGTTAATAATGTTTTTGTAATAATTTATTTTTGTTAATATTTTTTCTTTTTTTCTTCTCTTCTCTCTTTTTACATGTCATTCTATGTTGTTTCTTATTCCATTAATCTGGCTGAGACTTTTTTTTAATGTTTTTTTATTATTATTTATGGTGCTGTATAATTACTGTATTGTTTGCTAGGGTTTTGGTGCATGTTCTAGTTAGTACCAGGTAGTCACACTAAGATAATTTTGTTAACAGATATATAGATGTACACTATTTGGTCTTATGTTTTTACAAAAACTTCTATGAATAAAGTACTTGCCAGGGGGGTACTTATACATAAAATACAGATATACAAAATGTACATATAAATAAATACAAATAAATACATTACAAAGTTTACAAATGTTTAAAGGGCATCTATTTTACATTTTTCAAGATTTACGAGTTTTTTGTATCTCCAGAATGTGTCTGTAAAGTTTCAGCTCAAATTACCCATCAGATTAATTAATATATTTTTCTTAACATTGTAATTTTTAGCTCTGAGTACATTGTGGCTGTTTAGTTGCCTGTGCCTTTAATGTAAATTGAGCTAGATATCCCCTCCCACCACTCGCACAGGCCTGTCAGAGCCACAGAGATGGCTTACTATGGCTCTGATGTGTGTCTCCCATGTTGTCTCCATCTTTTGCTGCATCAGATAAACAGAACAGTGACAGACGTGAAGGAAGCAGATCTCACACAATACTTGTCGAGTTAATTCAAGCCTTTCTGCTACGATGAGTCACACACTATGTTGTTTCAATGCTTACGCACACAGACAAGCGTGTGCGTTTAACTTTGCACTGTTTTTGCATATATAATACAATATACAATGCTGTATGGATATCCATGATGTTAATGTACAAACTAAACTTTATTTAACGGCCAAAAACAGGGATTGAAGCATCTTTTTTAATAATTGTATAATTACAAACATGCACTGTTTTAAAAAAAGTTTTAAACTTGTAAAACTCATTCTTGATCACATTTGATGATGACTGATGATCTCAGAGAGCTAAACAGATCTTTTAATCCCAGTTGCTTTGCACATGTCCTGTCTTGTTGATATGATTATATGTGTTTCTATGTAGACATGCTAATAGGTGGCTGTCAATAATTTGGTGGGCGGGGAAACTGAACTCAAAATGGGAAGGATTTGGGACCTATTTTAAAGTCAGAAAATAAAAAAAAGAGAGACTTAGGGGCCGATTACACCGATCATGCTTTTACATTCCAAAAATGTGAGGCGTATCACGCTGTCTTTTTGTTGACAAGAAACAAAGGATTGCTGTGCACTTTTTATGTTGCAAGGCAACGACTGAATCAGCTGTGTTTTGTGCAAAAGTGTTGCTGTTGATAATATTGTGATATTTAACATTTGTTCAAGTCACACAGCCCTGGATAATTCAAAATACCAGCCTCTAGTCTCTCCTCCATCTTCAAAAGTCTCCATAGTTGTCTTGATTACGCAAACACAGCAGGCACCTCAACGGAAACCCCGCCTCTGCTTTCATTTGATTGGAGAATGAAAAAGACGCAAATGACATAGTGCAAAATGCACAGGGCGCATAAGCAGCAAACAAAAAGCTTGTGAACATTAATAAATCATTCAAAAAGGCGCATCTCAATGCAACAATCGTGTTCAGTGTAATCGGCCCCTATTTGAGTTTCTTTTATTACATTATGACAGTGAACACACTATACCTACACACAGTTCTGTTCAAACTGCTTACAAAAGATGATTATCATAAGACACAATTACATAGAAAAAACTATTTTACCAGTCCCGAAACCAAAATTTACAATCACAGATTCTTTAAGGAAAGATAATATACCCCACCGTTAACCTGATTTTCATTTCCAAACAAAATCCAACGTCCCCATGACGTTGGGGTACAACGTCGATATGACGTCATGTTAACGTCCTGTGCCACTATTCATTAATTGTAATCGAGTTAAGATGTTCAATTCATCGAGATTTTGATTTTAGGCCAAATTACCCAGCCCTTCTTATGAATTATGTTTGGATTTTTATGCAATATATTTGTATTTAAATTTTTTTTTACTGACAACATGATTTCTCTCTCTCTCAGAAAGCAAATTTGATTCATGTATATTTAGCCTGAATCTTTGACCAATGTATGTTTAGCTTGAACGAGAGAAAAAAAAAATTAACATTGTCTTAAACGACATTTAAAAACCTGATACATTTTGCTGTCATTTAATCTAGAGGTCAACACTAGCAAAGGGACAAATCTCTGTTGATACTCCAGTGCAGTAGGTCAGCGTGTTTTTCATTTCTGCTGCTGGGGAGCTCAGACTCTAGAGGTGAGTGGAGAGCTTTGCTCTGTAGATTCCTTTCCAGACGAATGGGGTATTCTTCGTCTGGGTTTCACGTATGAGATTGGCTTGAATCTAGCTGCATTTGTACATGAAATAAACAACTCGGGCAGTCATAGCGGCATATAGTGAACATAGCATTGCTTTTACACAGTGAATCCTCAGTGATCACATGTTATCAGGTGGCTGTGAGTACACTAACAATATAAATGGACAACAGTACACTTACAATATAAATGGACCAGCTGGATCATGCGATCACCATTCAGGTTAATCTGTGCATCTTTAATTCTGAGTAAAAAAAACATGTAAATTGCAAGATTTAAACATAATTAGAGATGCACTGATCGGTAGCTCAGAAATTTAATGTTTTTTTGTTTTCATTTGGCTTATTTTTGGATTGTACAAAAAGATTTTAAAGAGGCCAGTGGGACAGTTGTGGACTAATGGTTAGAGATTTGGACTTGGATATTCCAAAGGTGGTAGGTTTTTGGTCCCGACAGGAAGGTGTGGGGAGTGAATGTATCAACCTCTTATCCATCTTTGATACCCTTGAGCAAGTCACCTAACCCCTAATTTCTCACTGGATGCTGGAAGAAATAGCTGCCCACTGCTGTGTGCTTGAACGGTCTGTTTGTGTGTGGGTGTGCTCACACTCCTCACTTATAATGTGTGTGTGCACTTGAATAGGTCAAAAGCAGTTTTTGAGTATGGGTAAAAACCATACTTGATGATAATTACTTCACTTCAGTCTTAAATATTGAATTAGGGGTTAAATAAAAACCCACTCACTTACAGCACTTACCAAAAAACACTATTATTGGTTTACTATAGGCAACTGAAGCTTGCAATTTTTCATTTTTTTTTTTTAATTCAATGGTGGAAACATGCTTCAGTAATATACCACCTAGAACAGTGTATCTCAACCATGTTCCTGGAGGACCACCATCACTGCATGTTTTGCATGTCTCCTTTGTCTGCTTATGAGCTGATGACCTCATAACTGAATACACTAAAAAAGCTCTGTTTCAAATTGGGTGAAATATGGAAAAATTTAAGCATTTGGTAATTTTAAATTGAATTGAATCTTTTTTAAATCTATTTTTTAACCCAACTGTTGGGTTTGACCATATTTGACAAATTTGATTTCATCCAATACTTTGTATGTTCACACTGCACAGGTAAAATATCTTGTAGAACATCTGCCACTGAACTGAACTACATCTCCCATCATGTATTTCACTCACACACCAGTCCCAGTTCACCTCCTGATTACACTCACACAGTCTAAACCATTGAGGAATAATTATCTGAACTATATATATATATCACACGCATCTTTTCTAAGTCTTGTTTCCCTGTAGTGAGCACTACAACGCATTTGTACAAACCATTGTCTTACTGTGGTTTTTGACCTTTGTTTATTATCTTATTAATGCGCATTTTGCCACATGCTTGACCTTTTACCTGTCAAACCATTTACTCTTTGGATTACATGCATGCTTCTGTCTGTCCCGGTTTTCACCTTGCCTGTATGAGGATTCTTAATAAAAGCTGGATCCAACCCTTGACGCCAACCAACTCATTATACAATCAGAGTAAGAATATCTACTGAGGTTTTCACTCATTCAAGTTGTTTTAAAGCCTAAATGGTGTCCCAGTCCACTTTTAGACACACACTCACAAACTTTCCTTCACTTGTTTCCTCAGGGGAATACCCGCCACTTTTTAAAAGTACATTGCATTTTATTAAACAGATGAGAAATGCTTACATGGAAATATCCTCGATCACTAGATTTTGACAAAGGAAGCGAGTCTACTTCATATGTTCTCTCCATCACCTGTATGTCCCAGAATGCAACACTATTGAAGTGCTCAAGGTTTTAGGTTATTCCATTTAAAACAATTCAGATGCTCCACCAGAAGTAGATAGCATAATCATATCTGAGCGAACAAGATGGGAGCAAGATGGCAAGTGAAGGGCATACAAATTTGGACTGGAATGCAGCCTTAATGTTTGCACATTGTCACGTTAATTGACATTGAATTAGAATTAATTAAATCTGAAAAATACCGTGTACCTGTTTGTTTTACTATCATTAAGTAAAGAAATAATTAAGAAACATAGCTTATAATAATAGACTTTTTCAGGGGAAATGTTGTATTTTAAGAAACTTCATTATTGCAATACTTCACAAACTCCGGCAAACCATCATCTTTGAAAATCATGCAGTTTATTGTTAATTATCAGGGAACAAACGAAAAAAGGAAACATTTTTGCAGGTTTTCATGAGTAAACACGTGTGATAAAAAGCTGATTATTGCATGATTAAATACAGCCCCTCTCTTATTGTTAACAATCCTGCTAATAGGTGTCATGGTATTGACCTAACACTAATCAGGTAGTTACCCACAGTTAGACTCTAATAATCACCGCCATTCATTTTGCTGGCTTACCTACTGAACATCAGGGGGAATTTAAATCAACAGCCCCAGGCAGCATGTAGCTCATTGTGTTAATTAAGTGCACTCATTTAATTTGTTTGTTTGGGTGTGAAGAAGAACCATTTCACACCGGAGCAGATGAACAGTCACAGGGGGCAGGACTTGCCTGGTCACCGTAATAAACCAGACTACAGCATGAATTCCTTTTTAAGAGTGTTACCTCAGTGGGTATGGATTAGGAAATAGCTTGCTTTCAGCTTGCTAAATTTACATAAATATCCTCAAAGGCACCTGCGGTAGCAGCCAAAAGGCAGAGTAAGATGCTGTCCATTGTACAGCAGAATAAATGAATCTTCAGTTTGTTACACTCAATTTTACAGCCTTAAGACATATATATTAATAATAAAAAACATTGCGCCTATTGCAGATTATTTTTAGAACATTACTCACATGATTAATGAGGGACCGCTGTACTAATAATGAACATAATGAAGACGGCAGCCATTATTCCTCACTCAGTCTCAGCATCATCAAACTTTGCCTTTGTTTGTTGTGATATACAAACCCTCTAGTGGTTAAAATTGCACACTGTACTTTTAATTGACCAAGAAAAAAATAAATAAACCCATTAGTTATGTGCATACATTTAAGTTAATTTTCATGTATGAAAATGTTCAGGTAATTATTCATCATAGTCACAAAACCTGCTTCATTGAGTTAGGAGTTATAACAATACGATATCACAGCAATTCGTAACTTTTATGATTTAGTGGCTAATCCGTATGAATTGAAATGATTTTATTCTTACAATTTATTATGATTTTCTTGTCCCCCAATGATGGTTGGGTTTAGGGGCGGGGTTGGATGCTATGCCTCCTTTCCAAAATTGTACGTTTTTGTAGGACTGAACTCTAAACTAATTAGACACTAAAGTGACAAAACGCAAAATAGTTACATTTCCCCGTGAGATCAGGCTGGCTATAAATACTAATAACATCTTTACTATTCTTTAAATCTAAAATCTAGACTATTGTGAATTATAATACTAATGGAACTAACTTGTTTACTTACAGTGCATCTGGAAGGTATTCACAGAATTAAATTCATTTATTTCTTCAAAATTCTACCCCATAATGACCCCACGGCAATGCCTGTGAATACTTAAGTACATGTGTTTTTCCGAGTTTTTGATTTTTAATTACAATTAAAAAAAAACTTTTTTCACATTGTCATTATGGGGTATTGTGTGTAGAATTTTGAGGAAATAAATTAATTTAATTCATTTTGGAATAAGGCTGTAACATAAAAAATGTGGAAAAAGTGAAGCACGGTAAATACTTTCCGGTTGCACTATATACTTTTAAATAAGTCAGTTGCTTCAGTCATGTTACTCGATTACTGTAAATGCAAGTCAGCCGTCTGCATTTGTTGCTCTAGGTTTCATAAATGTGATATTAAAAAAATATATATATTTATATTTATATTAATATTTAATTATATAATAAATAGTTAATACTATTGAAATATGTTTTGTTTAAATTATAGTATTAACAATAAAAATTTTTAATTTTTCAGTTTTTTTACATTTTAATTTTACATCTATGTTTTAGTAATTTAATAATTATTAATTGTAATTATTGCTGTTTTTGTTTAGCTTAAATTGTTTAATTTATATATGGATTTAGTGCTTTTTAGTATATTTTATTTTATGTTTAAATTAATAAATATGGAATAATGATGTGGCGTAATAATCAAGGTTCATGGATCCTGATTCATGCTTCAAGTGTACACAAAATGACTCCATTCCTCTTCTCTATATCAAAGGAAATCAATGTAAATTGACTGCTGTGAATTATACATGTAATATTTCTGCTGATCACCTTAAAGCCACTTGATATTGGAGTGGCAGATTTTAGTACCTTCTCAATTTACAATATGTTCTTAAAAGCACCTGTATAATTTAGCATGTTTGTGCCCGATTATATTGTACACTGTAAAAAAAATTCCGTTGTTTTTACAAAAAAAATTTGGCAGCTGTGGTTGCCAGAATAATTTTGTAAAAAATACAATAAAATTGTAAACCTGTTTACAATTTAAAACGGTTTATGTACAGAATAATTATGTAAAAAAACTATTTAATAATATGTAAAATTTACAGAAATTGTGTGTAAGAAATAATAAAAATTTTTGTATTTTAACAAAAAAATCTTGTTGTTTTTACAAAAACAATTTGGCAGCTGTGGTTGCCAGAATAATTTTGTAAAAAATACAATAAAATTGTAAACCGGTTTACAATTTAAAACTGTTTATGTACAGAATAATTATGTAAAAACAAATTAATATTATGTAAAATTTACAGAAAGTTTGTGTAAGAAATAATTACATTTTTAGTATTTTAACAAAGAAATCTTGTTGTTTTTACAAAAATATTTTGGCAGCTGTGGTTGCCAGAATAATTTTGTAAAAATTACAATAAAAATGTAAACCTCTTTACAATTTAAAACTGTTGAACATATAGAATTACTAATCTGGCAGCTGTGGTTGCCACAATAATTATGTAACAAAAATACATTGTAAAATGTAAACAGCTTAACAGCATAAAATCATCACTTTAGTCAATTGTGTTTATTCATAATTATCAAAAAGTAAACAAGTAAATCTTTTCTGAAATGGCACAACTACACCTAAACCAATTATTTTAAGAAGACCAATGTTGTTTCGTATACTGAACATAGTTTGATTTCAGTAGCAACTGTAAATCATTTGCTTTACCCTTGACCAATAATACGATAACTTGTATGTTACACATTACTTAGGAATATAAATTCTAGATATGCTTAGACCAGAAACAGCACTCAAAGACTTAGTAACCAAACTATAATTTGTATTTATTAACCATAAACAAGTCAACACTGTCTGTCAGTTCACATTTGTATTGCTTACTTTCCTTACAAACTATACATTCACCACTTTGAGAGCATGTGACAGATTAATGATTGTCTTCTTTAAAAAAACAAATAAGGAAAATTATTGACAAAGACATGGGAGACATTGCCAGTAAAACTAAAATTTAAATGGCAATAAAATGAAAGACTATTCGGTAACACTTTGTAATACCTACACACTATGAATCATTTATCAACCATTAGCATATAGTGATTTAACTATTCACTATATGCTATTAACATTAATAGCTATTAACATTAACTGTTAAGCATTAACTCTACATTAACAGACGTTAGTAAGCAGTTTATATCTAAGGCTACAAATGCTGTATTCTTGACTTATGAGCACATTTATAATGTGCCTAATAGTTGTACTTTCATAATTTGTGAGTAATTGATTTTTCATGACGAAATTAAGTATTACATTATTTACGAACCATTTGTATTTAAGAGCAGTTGGAGATATTTAAGATAATTGAGAATGAGTTAGTAAATGACTAATAAACCATTGAAAACAATGTTTATATATCTTATTATTCAGGCATATAGAAATGGTTACCATGTATGTTGATAAATGCTTTACTAGCACAACTTCATCCAGTTTTGTGACCTAATCTAAAGTGAGGACTATTTATGCTTTATAAATCCTTTATAAATGACTAATAAAGGCTCAGTATAAAATGACCAATACATCTTTTCAATCTGATCTAAAAAGTTAAACTACTGTAAAGTTTAAACATTACTGAATAACAGGAGTGTCATAATGACATAAAATTGGATTAAACAACAATATAATTTAACAATATAATAGGATGCAACATTTTATTATTTAGCAATGTTTAAACTGTACAGTAATTTTATTTTACATAAGATTGCAAAGATTAATTTTTCATTTGACAGAGTTTCATTTGTGTTTCTTCAAATTAAAAAAATAATTCCTGTTAAGAATTTAAAAAGGGATTTATAAAGCATAAATAGTCCTCACTTTAGATTAGGTCACAAAACTAGATGAAGTTGAGTTAAAAAAAGCATTTATTAACATACAAATTAACTATTAATATATGCCCGAATAATAAGATATATAAATGTTGATTTCAATAGTTTAATATTTAACATACGCATTCTGAATGATCTTAAAAAAACCACCAACTACTCTTAAATAACTGGTTTGTAAATAATGCTATACTTAATTTAGTAATAAAAAAAAAAATCTTTAACCAAGTAAGAAAACACAATTATTAAGCACAATAAACATGCTTTTAAGTCAAGAATACAGCATTTTTAGCTGTAGCTATAAACTGTCTACTAATGTTTATTATAGTAGAGTTAATCCTCAACAGTAAATGAATACACTATATGCTAATGCTTAATAAATGGTTCATAGTTTGTAGTTATTATAAAGTGTTACCAACTTTTCTTTTAAATCGATTTAAGAACATTTAAGAGTTGTTTTATAAACAAATATTCCATACAAACAACCAATTCAGGAATAACCTAATTCAGAAAACACTAGAGCAATAAAAACGCTAATAATTGTGTACCAACTTAACACATACATTAAGCATGGCAGATCAAACAAACCTGAGAAACTGGCATTCAGTGTATGTCAAATCTTACTGACTTCAGTCCATATTTAGACGTCACACCATTTATGATCTGAAAGTTCCTGAATCAAGGTAAGAACTCTTGGGTTCACATGAAGACGGGCTGTGTTTGTCTTCTCCACTTTAGTGCCTTTCTCTGGGTTGATAGAAAAGAAACACCTGGGCAAAAAAGAGAAAAAATTAAATTGTATTAATGATAAAAAAACAACTTATTTTTTGGGGGAAAAATACCTTTTTAATTGAAACTATAGTGAAATTTATCAACCTATACATATAAACCAGGGAAAATAAAAAGAAAACTTTGCATTAGCAATTCAAGTATTCATAAAAAGCCACTGCATCAATTACTTAAATTTTTTTCACTTCAATTTTGAATAAAGCCTGTACAAAAACACATACTTCTGCAAAAACTCCAAGATTGATGCCAGCTCTGATGGGTAATGGATGCAATAATAGCTCCCAAACATCATGCACAGGGCAGAAATAAAGGAGGGGATGTTGTCATGTACAACATTTCGATCCACACACAGCAGGAAACGCTTCGATGAAAAGCAGGATTGGCCTAAGAAAAAAGTTAAATAAAAGTTACATTTGGTATTTATTTATAATACCATAAAAGTTTAAAATACAAACAAATTAAAAAACCTTTTACAAGATTTATTTGTTACTATTATTTAAAATGAATGTAAAATTATCAATACTTTTACTGAATGGTCTATTAAATGTTATCATGACAGTCTTTGATCTTGAAATACATAATAATTTTAGTAACAACAATTAATAAAAACCATATAAGTATTGTTGTACGTTCATGATTACTAATGGTAACGCATTTATTCTTATTGTAAGGTATGGAGCTAATAATATGATTTTCCAATCTGAATTTGAATTGTGTTAGTTTGAATTATTGACAATTGTAATTCTATAAATCTAAATTTTTATATGCTGTTAAAAAAATTTGAATTTGAATTTCTTAACTTGAATAATGAACATCTGAAATTTAAGACAACTAAATTTTTTAAGGCTGAAATTTTTTATAGACGTTTCAAGTTTTCAGAACAAAAAATATAGAACATCTAATTCAATATTGTAAAATTCAAAACCAGAAATTCAGATTGTGAAATTCAGATTCAGCAGAAAGTAGGTCAGGAGTCAACACGGAAGAGTAGACGATCACTGAAAAGTTAAACTAGGAATCATTCACCACGAGGGTGGGATTTTGGGGGGGGGGGGGGGGGGTATGGGGAAGGATGCTTTTAGTTTCGGGTCACATAAAAAAAAACGTTGAAAACTCATCAAGTGGCTTTCCCTGTACATTATTCACAACAATAAACTTAACACCTCTTATGTTGTAACCATTTGAAACAAAGTTTAAAGCACTTAACAAATGAGGTTAACAAGAATCTCTGAGCAGTCATTCATAGTGAGTCACTTAATTAATTTATAAATGAGCTGAATCGAACGACTCTGAATGAACAATTCAATGACAAAGATAGGGATTTGGCGCCACCTATTGGACATTTTGGTTTCAACGTATTTTAGCTAAAAAATCTCATTTTTAAATATATGGAAAAATCTGATCATTCAAATAAATATAAATGCAAGGTTAAATATGACATTTTGGATGCAAATAGATATTTAAAACGGGCAGCATTTCAGTGTTGATGATAGGCTTTGGCCAAACATCATTCAAATCTTCCTTAAAATACTATACTATATGCTATGCTGTACTATAAATATTGTAATAAATATTTTATATAATTTGATGAAATTTAGCAATATAATATCCTATATAATTTGACGAAAAAGCAGGAGCATGCAAATATGTCATTTACCACAGCTGTTAAACGCAGGGAGTTTGAAAATGAAACTGATTAATCAATGAGATGTAACTGAATTAAATATATGAATTTAGTTCACTGAAGCATATTTATTACACAAACTACTGAAAATAGCGGACTTCGATAGTCAGTTTGCAGAAGAATTGTGTCCTCCTGAGCCTCAAATACACCAGTAAACTCACACAGCTCTGTGAATAGCCAAAATGCTTAATTTTAGCTTTAACTTTTCAGTGATCGTCTACTCTTCCCTGTTGATGACTCCTGACCTACTTTCTGCTGAATCTGAATTTCACAATCTGAATATCTGGTTTAGAATTTTAGAATATTGAGTTTGATGTTCTGAATTTTTTTCTTACTGAAAACTTGAAACTGTACTTTTACAAACTGGATATGTCCAGTGAATGGAATTCAAAAAGACTGCTAGCAAAGTATACAGAGTCTCTAGATGTAATAGATGGGGGTGTGGTTGGGCCAGGGTACTATTCTTTAGTGAAGAATCTCATTTACCACAATTCGGACCATCTCTTTTCTCATTCGTGAACTTGGTCGTTTTCCTCTCTCCAAAAATTGCCTTAGTTCCTGAGGAAATGTATCCCATGGTATCAGGTGTCTGGCCTGCAAAAGATCATACACAAACAATAGTCAGTAACAAAGTTTTTTTTTATATTTTCTTTTCAAGACCTTTTTACACTTGTTACTTTGTGAACTTGTCTTGTAGCATTCTGCTCTGTAACACGACTTACATCTTAACTTCCAAGCAGCAAGAACTTTGAGCTTGGATTGGCCTCAATGCTGTCAGCAAATCAGATTCCTCAATAAACTGAAAATCATCATATGTCTCCACTCCAATGGATTGCAATAACTCCTCTAAATTATCTTTTGTTGCCTCTGGAAGGTTAGGCAAGACCTCTGTGATGGCAGTACGAAGAAATGTTGTCTCCAAGTCAGTCAATACTGAAATTAAGCAAGTAGTGATTAAACATGTAGTTATTAAATTTATTAAGAGTTTATTTCTGTTCATCTAAATGCAAATAAAACAAAAATTCAGATCTTACTATTATTTTAAAGAGATAGTTTACCAAAAATTTTGAAATGTATAATTTATTTACCCTTGACACATTTAATACCAGTTTGAGTTTTTTTGGGGGGACAGAATGTTGGAAACTTGTAATCATCAACTTTTACATTAGGAAGAAATACTATAGAAGTCAACAGTTACAACATTCTTCAAATATCCTCTTGAGAAAAAAACAAAAACAAACAAACCCCAAACAGGTTTGAAAAAAAGAAAAAAAGTCAAGGTTAAGTAAATGATATCAA
The DNA here is from genome assembly GCF_052040795.2 of Danio rerio. Taxonomy (NCBI): domain Eukaryota; kingdom Metazoa; phylum Chordata; class Actinopteri; order Cypriniformes; family Danionidae; genus Danio; species Danio rerio. The sequence continues at coordinate 10,732,154 of NC_141044.1, forward strand.
CATTTAAATTTTTTGGGAAAACTATCTCTTTAAATGATTTTTACCATATTTTTTCCACCTCTGTGGACAAGATCTCTTTACTTCGACAGCACGCTGTGTTTCAGCAGAATGACTTGGTACCCATTAACAATGTATGATATTAGCGGATAAAAATCAACCAAGTCATTAATGCTAAGACACTGTAGCCAGTTACTCTGTTTAGTCATAGAGTACAGATGGTATTCAAAATGATATTCAGCTCTTTGTATTCTCATTACAAAAACACAGCTTCGCCATTTTGAATTAAAATGATGAGAAGTTCTCCAAAATCAAACATCATTTTTAGACACAAAAAAATGTCCCTTTTTGTATGATGTTCCTTTATACATTATTTCTGTCAGTAGTATTAAACTCTAAAAAGAAAAAATTCTCTGTATGTTTGATTGATTCACTGTAAAGACTTGGATAAAAAGGCAGGCATGAAAAGATTTCAAAGTATTGAAAACAGCAGTTTACCTTTATTCCTTTGATCTCTTGATAGTCTTCAGATTGTAAATCATGAACAACAGAATCAAGTTTCAGGGGTTCACTGTGGACCACAAACATTTGAGTTATCGCTCTGAAATTCATTTCTTGTGATTTCACAATACCTGCAAAAATATTGAGCATGACTGAAATTTTCAGTTAACCCACCAATGGCGTGTGAACCCAAATTATAGAATCATTTGAAGCAGCTCTATGCTTCCTGATCATGTGAGTTGTAAAAGACGATTGATTGTAAAAGTATTACAACCCGTTACTGGACAAGACACAGGTCGGCCATCTGCTAAATGCTCTTTTAAGTGGCTTATTAAATCTTTAGCCGTGTTAAACGTGCGGTCACACAACAAAATGGCACATTTAAATCAGCAAAAACTGCTTGAGTACTAACGGTTGATCCCTATAGACATGCCAGTTGGCAAACTGTGATCCCTATAGACATGTGCTTTTAATGCAGCATAAGCGCAAAATGTTCGCATACAGCCAGCAATAACACATTTGAAAAAACAATGGGGTTCGTTTCTGTGAACTTTACAATGCAACACATAACGTCTCAGTGTCTCAAGTGTTTTGTTGCAAAAATGACACGTAACGTTAATCATCCTTAGACTAACAAAATCTTCAGTTTTTTTCAGCTTTACGTTAGTCGGACGATATGACAAGTGGTCGAGTTAACGTTACCTTTGCATTGTAACACTGATTATTATTCCGAAGACCGTGCAACACCCCAAATAATACCCTCTCTTTTTTTGCAGGTGTTTGTATGGTAAAGCGTTTAAAGTACAAAGTAAACCAACTTTTCACTAAACTTACCAGTGCCTCGGTAGTTAGAAATGCTGCAAGACGTCTTCCACAGCTTTGTTCGCGGGCCGGACAGATTGAGCGCGCGCTCTCACAAACAATATCTGTAAAATGGCTGCTCCCGCAAGAATCAGATAGCCGATTGGTGATTGGACAAGGCAGAACAGAGTTTGAAATTCAAACGCAGACGTTAATTTACGCAAAAGCATACATTTTAAATAGAAACACATCGCAAAAATAAAGGACCATTGGGGACAAATAACCCTTATCTTTCTATGTAAGCCTACATTAAATATGATAATTAGCAAAGCTAAAATAGCTTATAGACCATAAGGACAATTCTAAACAGACACATTGCCTTAAAACCCCTCATTTAAAACTTGTAAATATGTCATGTAGGATAACATTTGTGATAGTTCTACTTGCTTACACTTGCTTTTATCTGTAATAGCATGATTTTTGTTTGTTTAGTATCATTTTGTAATTTTTACAGCAGTTTTCAGTATTACATGTTTTTACTATTCAAATAACAGTGATCAGCAAATTTTACAAATAAACATTGTTATTGATACACATACTTACAGTACAATTAACAGTTTAATTTAGTTTAACATTTTACAACTGTATTTTTATTTTTTACAAAAGCATACTGTAAATTTAACGCTGTTTCATTGTTTTTCTATTTACAAAATTTAGATGTCACAATTTTACAGAATTTCACTGTTATTTTCACAAACATTTTTTACAGTGTAATACCATCAGATAGTACATTTGTTTGGCTTTAAAGGGATAAATATGAGCCAGTTCTGAGAAGTCTCAAAAGAGCACCAGCACAAATTTGTTGGAAAGAAGATGTCGCGGATTATTACATAAATCAGCCAACTGTTGGCACTGTGCTGTTTGTGGAATTACTTTACATGTCTGTGGCCATGTAAGAACCTGTAAGTCTTTCTATACCTTTTTTCCCCAAAGCAAAACATCAAATCTGAGCCTTACAGAAAAAGCCAAGCATTATTAGATCAATCATGTTTGCTGATTAACTTTCCAAAAAGCCATCTTAAAAACACCAGTGCTTCTCACATATAAGTTCAATACCTTCACTTCAACGAGATTATCCTCTAATCTCTCGAGGCCATATTGAGTTCAGTGCCTTCTATTTTCCTGAGGCCTGACATATGAAGACGAGATCCACATTCTGATGTGCCCCATCTCTGAGGGCTTCTTTCAGCACTCCCCTCTCCTCTCGCTTCCACAGAGGGATTTATTACCCCTTTCATTAGTCCCACTGAGGAGAACGGCCACCATATGGAGGAAGTGACAGTCTCTGCTGAATCATAGTGTTGTCTTTCTCCTTCTGTCTGCGTCTTGCTCTCTGTCTCTTCGTCTCTGTAAAGAACAACTGTCTATTTTATCTGCACTCTGGTTAATTCTTTTCACAGAAACTCGCTCTCTCTTTCTATTCTCGTGAATGTATCGGAGGAAACCTGCTGGCCTGAGGTCACAGAGAGCAGACTGAATCCTTACATGAGCGTCACATCTGTGCTCTCAATGTAAACAGATCAAGTGTTTGGCCTGGGCTGCCTATAGAATATGAATGGCGGTAATGCATCCACTGGATGTTATACAATCTGTTTCTGTAAACCTGCAGATGATGCAATGATTTATTTATCTGTGTTGATGTGGAATATTCAATGAAATGTAAGCTGTTGTGTACGGTGGTTAATGTAAGCAGGATTATGTTTTGACTATCAAACTGACCCTGCAACGGAGACAGCTTTACTCTGAACAGTATTATGTTATAATTTATGATGACAGAAGAACAGCATGGAAACAAAAAGGGAAAATAGCAGAGAGAAAGAAGAGCTGGAAGGGTAGAGTGGCAAAATCTTATGATATGTATTTTATGCTAAGTGTGGTCCTGCCAAACAGTTTTACAAGTTTAAAGTGTGTTTAAAACAGTGCATGTTAGTAATAAAGACGGTAAATTCGATGTAATTAATCACCACAGTACCACATGTCAGTACAATTTTAAAAGAAGACGCTTCAATCATGGATTGTGGACTTTAAATCAGGTTTAAGTTGTATAGTAATATAACAGATATCCATACAGCAGTGTATATTAATGTGTATTCTTTCACATTTGCCATGCATTACATTTAATAAAGAAAAATATGTTAATTAAAAAACAGCGTTTTATTGTTTTCTGAAGAGTCAAAATGTAATTAGGTATACAGTAATTGAATAATCAGTTGTAAAATAATACTGCATAGACTTTGTTATAGAAACAATTCCATAAAATTAAGCATTAATTTTTTTTCAAAGTTACAAATGGTATTTTCTTTGTCTTAGGCCTGAATGCTTTTTAAACCATCACACAGTCACAGGCCTCAAAAACACTAAGGGCCCTTTCATACACCCAACGCTATGCGGCGAAAACGTGACGTTCTGGTCTAAAAAAGGAAGTGTGTTAAGGCACATTGCTGGTGCGTTGCTATTTTGAAGAAATAAAATAGACCGCTCAATAGACCAGCTAAAAGGAGGTCTAAAGTCCAGCGCAGAGCGCGTGAGTTGTGTGCCATGCTTAAACATTGCTTTATACACACAGGATGTACAGCAATACACAAATATCTTTACAAATGAAAAAAGAATTACAGGAATTAAATATTACAAAATAATATTATTTTCAACATTAACATAAAAACCACTGCCTTCATAGCTTCTTCATCTCAGGGGGCTTTTTCAGTTTATTCATGACAACTTTGTCATTTATAAAGTTATTATTATCATTAGTATTATTTATTATATGGACAAATATATTTATATTTATTAACAAGTTACATTTATTCATTTGCTGGAAATTAGAACTGAATTTAGGAATAGTTTTGAAACAAATCTTTGCGCTTAATAAACTAAATTATGTAGGCTAATGGATGTCTGTGCGTACAACACGTTTCTTATCCACGGAAGAGAGTGAAAGTGAAAGTAAAGAATGAGGAGGCTCATCTCTCATTCTCGCGCTACAGATGCTCTGTTTAACAGTTTTCTTGCTAGTGAAATGCTCAGTTTTTTCACTTACAAAGTTTGTCTTGTAAATAGCAAATGTAAACGAAATGAGAGATGAAACTCATTAAGAGAATAAGCTTAACCCTGTTAGGCTATGCACTGTGGCGCAAAGGGGATTTTTCTATGCTTAAAATAGCAAAAGTGGATTCAGACACACCCTTAATGCTTTTGCACCCTGTGCTTTGGACTTTTGCGCCAAGATTGTTTAAATAGAGCCCTAAGAGTTGCGTATACTTGCCATGTGACTATTGCGAATAATCACATTGCAATATCGATGCTGAAACAATATATTGTGTAGCCCCAGTTGTACCACTGTAAACAAACTACTAATAATCAGTAACACTTTATTTTGATGGTCTATTTGAGTATTAGACTGTTTGCTTAATATCTGTTGATACTGCTCCTTCAACAGACATTTAACTGACTATAAGAAACTTTGCAAGTACATGTCAACTTACACTAACCCTATCCCTTACCACAACCTAACAGTCTACTTATAATCTAATGAGAATTAGTTGGCATGCAGAGGCATTCTAACCTGAACTCAACAAACAGACCATCAAAATAAAGTGTGACCTAATAATCTAATAACTAGTTCAGTCTTACTTAAAAAAAAGAAAATGGAAAGTGTGAGGTTGAATAGTTTACAAGAGTGCGAACAGACTAGTAAGATTAGTTTGGCTTTTTGGAGTGCTGTCAGTTAGGAAGATTTTTAGTGGCCATCTTCTTCAACACAAATGTGTTTTCATTCATTCGTTCATTCATTCATTCATTTTATGTTCAGCTTAGACCCTTTATTAATCTGGAGTAGCTACAGAATGAACCGCCAACTTATCCAGCATATGTAATACGCAGCGGATGCCCTTTCAGCTGCAACTGGAAGTCCCATCACTGGCACACATCCATACACACTCATTAACACTCATACACTACGGACAATTTAGCTTACACAATTCACCTATACCACATGTCACCTGAACCTTAACCCGCGCAAACACAGGGAGGACATGCAAACTCCACACAGAAATGCCAACTGACCCAACCGAGGCTTGAACCAGCGACCATCTTACTGTGAGGCAATCGTGCTACTCACTTTATATTAAAAAGAATCTATATGTAAGTAAGACATAAATAAATCAATGGAAAAAATGATAAATAAATAAATATTTCATCTATTTTTTTGAGGATGATACTTCCGAAGGCCATTTTTCAGACTCACTGACAGGAAGTAACAGGTGGGAGGTCAGAAGTCCCTCAGCAGGGGCTCTCCAGGGTCAGAGGAGAAACAGACTGATGGGACGTAAACATTTGGAGCTTCTCAGCATGGCAGTCTGTGAGAGAGATTACGCTCAAGGACGAAAGTGTGAGGAACAATATAGAAAAAGAGCCTTGTGCTTTTGTGTTATGAGTACGAGCGAACAGGAGGTGAGTGGGAGGGCAGAAAAAAAGAGAGAACTGTATTGCTTTCATATCAAGATTTTTGTCTTGTTAAGGCTTGTCTACATCAGTTGTTCTGTTCATTCGCACAGAGTACAGATGAAGTCTTGACAACTCAGTTTAGCAAATAACTTCATGTCAGATGCTCAGAGGAGAGCTTCCATAGAGCAAAGTGAGCCCCATTGAAATCATTGTCAGTAAGTAATTCTCATTTCTTTAGGCCAGATACTGTAATGCATTGAGTCAGTGCATTCCACAATAATGGCTCTACAAATCGAATTAACTGCTGATCCGCGGAACACGTTCGCAGACACTAAAAGCTATTACCTCTTCAGAAGAGCCTTTTTGTCATGTATTTTTAATCATACAACAGTTGGGAATTTCCAAGAAAACATAGATATGCTGATATTTCTTTACAAAAAGTCAAATACCAGAACAGTCACAGTTTTAGTTTGTTTGTATTAAAGAGTCTTCTTTAATTTGTATTGTTAATTTTTCACTTTTTATTTGGATTTTGTTTTAATTTTGTAATTTAGCTGCCCTGTCAAAGTCTTCTTTAGTTTGTATTGTTCACTTTTTTATTTGGAGTTTGTTTGAAAATTCCAGTTTAGTATTTGCAGAAAAGATTTCATTTTGTAAAAAAACATTGTGCAGCATTTGAAAAAAAAGGAAAGAGCTCTTGTTCACCTAGAATTTGTCTTAAATAATTTTGTAAAAAAATCGTGACTAAATCCTGAATCGAGATTTCGTGAATCGTATCGAATCATGAATCGTTACATTCCTACTCATAACTGAACCGCAGTCTTGGCCTCATCTGTGCAAACTTTCCCTCAAATAATATAACCGAGAAAGTGTGGAAACTAATCAAATAACCTACACACCAAGTTATCAAAATGTAGAGTATCTCATGCAAGAAAATACATGGTTTATGACTGAGCCAGTAAAAAAGAAACTTATACAGTTGAAGCCAGAAGTTTACGTACACTATAAAAAGAGGAACATAACCATTTAAAAAATTGTTTGATGGTAAATCATACTAAAAGTTTACTATTTTAGGTCCGTTAGGATTACCTAAATGATTTACAATCGCTAAATGCCAGAATAAAGAGTAATTTTTTTTTTTTGAGAATTTTTTAGTAATTTCTAGACAGTCAAAAGTTTACATACATTTCCTTGGTATTTTTTTAGCTTTGCTTTTAAACTGTATAACTTTGGTCAAATGTTTTGGGTATCCTTCCATAAGCTTCTCACAATAGTTTGAAGGAATTTTTGCCCATTCCTTCTGACAGAATTGGTGTAACTGAGTCAGATTTGTTGACTGTCTTGCTCGCACAAGCTTTTTCAACTTAAAATAGAAACCGTTTATTATAACCAAATATAAATCAAATAGTGAAAAATGTGATAATAATATTAATTTGCAAATATATTGTAATAGGAAAAAAGGCTACTTTTGTGAGGCGATTACATAAATGGAGCCCCTGGGTTTGCTATAGCCCCAAGGCCCAATATGTTCTTAATCCAGCCCTGCCTGTACCTTGGTACATGGTTATAATACTGTAAATACCACTGCCATTAATTACTGTAACAGTACTAAACCAGTTAAGGAAAGCATCATGTCTTGTTTGGCAAATTGTTGTTGTCTGCTAAATATTTGATTAACTGTCTGTTAAATATTTGAGAGCAGTGAGGGATGAAGAAGTTTTCTGTTGATGCTGAATCACTATACAGTATGTGCTGGTCCCTGATGAACTGTCCCTCTGCGGTGATCTCAGCTCTGAGAGTCCTGATAAAGCAGGCAGAGGACAATAACACATAGACCTGTGCAATTGTGTAAATTAAACCCACTTTGCAAAGGAAGTTATTATAAGATGATACACTACTGTATCATCAAAAGGAAAATGAATATATTCACCCCACCATTTACTTTTTTTACTCAGACTGTTAAGATGAGTTTAATAGTCATCAACATTTTAAATCCTTGAAAGTTTTCATTTATTCATTTTCTTTTTGGCTTAGTCCCTCTATTAATCTGAGGTCGCCACAGCGGAATGAACCGCCAACTTATCCAGCATATGTTTTACACAGCAGATGTCCTTCCAGCTGCAACCCATCTCTGGGAAACATCCATCCACACTCATACACTACGGACAATTTAGCCTACCCAATTCACCTGTACCGCATTTCTTTGGACTGTGGAGGAAACCGGAGCACCCGGAGGAAACCCACATGAACGCAGGGAGAACATACAAACTCCACACAGAAGCCTGCATTGTTGCAGCCCTATTGCACAGATTAATTGTACACCTAAAGCAGGGGTCACCAATCTCGGTCCTGTAGGGCTGGTGACCCTGCAGGGTTTAGCTCCAACTTGCATCAACACACCTGCCTGGATGTTTCAAGTATACCTAGTAAGAACTAATTAGCTTGTTCAGGTGTGTTTGATTAGGGTTGGAGCTAAAATCCGCTGGACACCAGCCCTCCAGGAACAAGTTTGGTGACCACTAACCTAAAGAATAACAACGTGCACTAGCAAAATAAACATCGTCGATTTTCATTTCACGCAGACTTAAAGTTCCATTATAGGCTCATTCTGAAAATGTAGCCCAATGCACATTTCTGGAGATCGTGAATTATGTAGCCAAAAGAATGTATGGCTGCATTTCATCTTTAAAACCAATGCTACCTGGCAGTATGACGCTGTTCCCTTTTGCGCTTACCAGCTGATAGCCTACTTCTGTATGGACGGCATTCCCGCTGTTACCAGTTTGTCCAGTTAGCTCGCCATGTACGTCGGCGAACTTGAGATGCAGAAAGGAGGCGACCATGATTATGAGGTTTGAGTCTGGCAAAGAACTGTTCCAGAAAGCAGGTAAAACAAAAGCCAAAAAATAAGATAAACAAGTAAACAACGGGGTGAGTAGATGGTAAGATCTGAAACGTGGTTAAAATCAGACAAGGACTTTTCTTTTTTACGATTTCTTTTCAAATCACTGTCGGTTGAGTTTAGGGAAGTGGGTGGGTGTTGGTCAATCTGTGCTTTTTAAAACACTATCGGTTGGGTTTAGTGAAGGGGGTAGGTGGAGGTTAATCGGTCAGTTGGTCAGTCAGTAAGTAAGTCATTCAACGGTGGCAAAAAAACTGCAAAAAAAACATAGCTCCTGGAATTTATTTTGCTATCTTCAGAAATGTTTATAGGGGTACATTTTTCGGAATGAGCCTGTGTTGCAACGTTTAGTTTAAAAATGACAGTCTAAACTTGACATGAACCAGGACTATATATAAAATTTACTTTTTTTGCGGACCAAACAATTAAAGAGAATGGACTACAAGTGTGAACACATCTTATGAACCTATTAAGTGTAACTAAGACTAACATAATTTGCATGTGTGCAATATTTATCCTTCCCTTCTTGTGGAGTCCATACAAACTGTGATTGTGAAACTTACAATCTTTAGACCTTACTACAATTGCAACAGCATGCAGGCTCAGTCTGTAAATATTCCTTGAAAAGAGAGGGATGTGTTAGTGCAAGCTTGTGGTCTACACTCCCTCATGCCCTCAAAAGGATGCAAAGAGGTGATGGCGCTCAGAGGAAGACAAGCAAGACCAACCTGGTGGTCTGGCAGTCATCACAACTAAAGAGGTGTTTTGTCTCAAGTTCCCCCCCCCTAACCGGCCCCTTTAGCTTCTCTGGTGTGTCTCCCAACTTTTAAACAAACATAGGCACCTCAAGTAAATATTTAGTGCTCTTGTGGGAGCGTTCAAAGGATCCGGCAGAAATGAATGAAGTATTTTCTCTGTACTCACCTCTAAATAGTTGGACAAAGCTCACAGGAGACAAGTTCTGGGTGAATGATTGTAGTGAATATTTGTGACAAAAGCAGAAATGCAGATGCAAACTTCATCAAGCTATATTAAAGATAAAGCTCACCCAAAAATGAAAATGCACTGTTCACTCCAAGATATAGGTGTCTTTAACTTTAGAGTTTAGTATTTTTTTTGTGACTCAGAGGTCTGTGTGAATGGCCCTTTAAAGTAAAAAATAACATAACTTGTTTGGGCTATGATAGGCTAAGTAAACATATTTGTTTATCTGAAAAACAATGCTGAAGCCAGTTGCTTTGAAAATGTCTGTTACATGCCGGAATGCTATTTTTGTTTTGGTTCTTTTAACGCGTCCAACCAGCTGATCGCTTACCTGCACGTGGACCTACTGTTACCAGTTCGTCCAGTAGCTCGACACATACCTTGGCGGACTTAAGATGCAAAACAGTCTGGTGTGAATGCAGCTTAAGACTCAACAAAATTAATACTCTAGCCATTTACTATAAGATGAGAGATTGTGAAGCAAAATAATCTATTTGTACAAACATCTGAACTGAATGTCATTGCATCTGAACTGAATGTCATTGAATGCAAACAATCTATTTGTGTTAAAATTAAACAAATAAATTTAATTTAATAAAATTCTACTGTTTTTTGTTTATTTGTTTGTTTTTTTCTGTCCAAATAAATTGTTTACAGCCACTTAACATAAAAAAATTGTAAATCCAAGAAATCATTTCTGAATAATTTTTTTTCAGTGTGGCCACATTATTATTTAATTCTTTACTTAAACTTAGAAAATGATTGGACAGTCTGGACTCTAGAGATTGAAGTTCCTGTCACATAATAATGTATTTGCTGAAGCATCCGAACCATTTTAACTTGTTTTTACACAGCTTTGAGCTTATTTTGTCAAATGTCATTCCAGAATCCAAACAGAGATTTTTGAGATTCGTAGATGTTTACAAATCCTGCTCATAGGACTTGTAGGTAAAGACATATAGATGTCTGTATATGCTATTGTATATAATGCTGCATTACAATAAGACTTATTGGTAGTCTGCTCTGTGATTTGTACTAAAATTATTGGCATTATACTGTTTCTTTTTGTTTATTTCACATACAAATTGCAGTAAATTGTGTGTTTTTGACTATTTTTAACCAGAGCTCTGTATTTTGAGTTTGTAGGATTGGAAAAAAGCACACACTACTCTTATTTCATAGTAAACAAACAACAAATACATGAATACTGTAACATTGTATACTGTCCCTTTAACTGCATTTGATCACATTGTGATTACTCATATCTATGTTGTGCAGACGTTTATTGTCTTCATGCTTTTCCACTGTTTGCCCTGATCAAAACACAGTTTATTATGACCCTGTTGACCCTTTCTGTTTCTGACACACCCTGACACCCATCTCTCCCTTGGAGATTGTGAAAACAGTACAAGAAATAGGAGAAGTCATCAGATTATTTAATTCTTAAAGAATAGGTGAATAAAACTTAGAACCCCATGTATTAGATATAAATCATCTGACAGAAATCAAGCGTTTACACTGTAAGTCTTTAGTCTTATGCAATTCTGCACAGCACTTTCAAACTAGGTTCTGAGGTCAGGACGAACTTTAAATAGAGCGCTGAGACCCAGCCCATCCCAAAACTACAGTGAAGCATAGCATCTGTGGTCTCGTAGTGTCATCATCTCTGAATTCCATGTACTCCCCAGTGTTGCAAAAATCAGATGTATTTTTATAGTCCAGTGTGTGGTATTAAAAAGACAAGAAATATGACATCTAACTTCTGTATGTTTTGTTTTCTGATGTATATATATATATATATATATATATATATATATATATATATATATATATATATATATATATATATATATATATATATATATATATATATATATATATATATATATTCAGTTATGTGTTTTTATGAGTATTAAGGTTTTATTTTAATTTATTGAATTTCCAAGAAGACAAAAATATTGCCATTCTGCATAGCTTTTCTAATTTAAATGGTAGTGGACGAGTGTGACATTGTCATTATACAATATACTATTGATTGTACATTCAAAAGTCAGTAAGACTTTTTTTTTTTTGACAACATAGGCTCATTCTGAAAATGTAGCCCTATATACGTTTATGGAGATCGTGAATTATATAGCCAGAGCTACATATGGTTGCATTTCATCTTTCTAACAAACACTAAGGGACGATATGACGTTCCTTTTCTCATTAACCTGCTGACTGCTTACCTGCATGTGGACAGGTTTTTTTGCTGTCGACACGTATGTTGGCGGACTTGAGATGTAAAGCGGAGTTTACGCAACAATGGGGTTCGAGTCCGGTGAAGAACAGTTCTAAAAAGGAGGTTAAACAAAAACAGAAGCCAAAAAAAAAAAAAAACACAAACAAGTAAATAACAGATTGAGAATGTGGTAAAATCTGAAAACGTGGTATTGGTGGGCTGGGCAGTCAGTCAGTCAACAGCCTCTGGTGGATTTAGGTGAAAACAGTTGGTGCAAATGGCACTCCCGAGAGAAATTTGAGATCTCAAAAAGCGTAATCATCGGCCTCTGGCGAATTAGTGAAAACACAAAATGCAAAAAAACTTACCTCCAGGGACATATTTTTCTCTCTCCAGAAACATATTTAGGAGTACGTAATTTGAATGAGCCTGGGTTGGTTTTTGAGATAAGTTGTTATGGAGCTAGATCAGTCTAAAAAATATTATGTTTGCAAAAATAAAAGTCATACATGCACACGTGCATTTCACATTATGTAAATCCAGTTTTTGAATTCAAAGCAATTTTAAAATACACAAATTCAATTTGTAAACTCAAAACACTATTTGTGAATTCAAAAGTAAAAATTGAAAATATTTGTATAATAGAAAGTCGAATATAATACAGAATTATATTTATAAAATGTTTCCCAGAGATGGGACGCTGCTGGAAGGGCATCTGCTGCGTAAAGCATGTGCTGGATAAGTTGGCGGTTCATTCTGCTCTGGCGACCCCGGATTGATGAAGGGACCAAACCGAAAAGAAAGTGAATGAATAAATGAATGAATGATGAATTTATAAAATAGAATTGTATTTTGAATTTATGAATCATGTTTTCAATTTACGAATTGGATTTGCGTAATTAGAATTTGGGTTTCGAATTTACGTATCGAATATGCACATTTATAAATTGTGTCCTATGTGAATGTCAATGGATTTTTATATCATTCTTCACAATTTATTTTTTGCGTTTAATAAAGGGGTGGATAAAAGTTTTAAACCACTCGAATGCGAGTAAATGTGAGGTAATATTAATGGATTATATAACTGGGTCAAAGGGTCATTGTTAGTACCTAGTTATTATTCAGTTATTGTAATTGTTATAATATGAGACTGTTCTTTAAATAAGTCTAATAAACTACTTGAAGCTTTTTTTATTTGACCACATTTACATTAAAAACGCTAAAAATGTTAAATATTATTAAACTGAAAAAAAAAAAATCATTTAATTAACAATTGGTCTCAGACCGTGATTCACATGTTTGTCTGTTTATTTAAGGTTTTGAATAGCATTATGGAATTTTTTTTGACAAATTTCAAAATTTTGCTTTTTTTTTTTTTTGTCAATTTAATAGCTTTTGTTGACATTTTAGTTGACATTCTTGTGAAAAGCTATTTTGTGAGAAACAGATCTAGTGATAAATCCATACGATATTAAGAAAAAAAAGTATTTGCACTTACCCAGTACTTTATCCAGTTTTTTGTATCCTAATTTACATGATCAAATGAGACAATTTATTGTTTCTTAAATAATAGCAATCAAATTAAAGCAGAAGTTGCGTAAATGTGCTTCATGAATCACACACTCAGAACACACACTTTTTTGCTGCTTGTTCAAAGTGCTTATTTAAAACGAGCTGAAAAAACAATTCTTGATTATTTTTTTGGGAAGCTTAATTGTTTTATGTTTAATCCACTTAAATTTTACCCAGTCTAATACTGAAAACATTCCGCTATATAAATTTCTCCAGAGCACCAAATACTTTAATACATCAAATACAGTAAAAAAAAGTAAGTTTTTGTTTTCGCAAATCCACCAAAGCTACTGTGTACAATTTTTGAGATTTCAATTTTCTCTCACGAATGCCATTCGCATCTGCTGTTCTCGCACAAATCCACCAGAGGCCACTGACTCACTGAATGATTGATCAACTGATCCACCCTCCTCCTTCCCTAAATCCAACCAATAGTGTTTTCAAAAGCACCAATTAACCAGCACCCACCCACTTACCTGAACTCAACCAACAGTGTTTAAAAAGCAATCAAGAAAAAGAAAAGCCCTCACCACATTTTCAGATTTGACCACATTCTCACCCTGTTATTTACTTGTTAGCTGCTTTCTGGAACCATTCTTCGCCAAACTCAAACACCCTTGTCTTGGTCAACGTCTCTCTGAGTCTCAAGTCCACCGACGTACATGGCAAGCTAACTGGACAAACTCGGAACAGAGTGAAAGCCGTCCATACAAAGGTAAACAGTCAGCTGGAACGATGTTGGACTACCCTGTAGCGTTCGTTTTAAAGATGAAATGCAGCCATATGTACTTCTGGCTACATAATTCACGATCTCCAGAAATGTATATTGGGCTACAGTTTCCAAATTGGTCTTATGTTGCTTTAATTTGTAAATTAAGTTGATTTAGCCTGTATTTTACCTGGCAGTCATGAGAAGCAATATTTACAGCATTATGGGAAAAAAACAAGGGAACTCTAGCTAATATAGGACATGACTGTAGTAACAAATTCACTTGGCATGTGAAATTAATAAACTTGAAGTTGGCTGGAAGAAGCATATACTATTTCACAGATGAAATGAGACCTCTTTCCCATCATATGATCAACTGATAATTCCTGATCATATCTTAGAGTTTGGCCATATTTTCTTCATTATTTTTAAAAACTTGGAGTATGTGTTACTAATAGGGATCTAACGGTATCAGAATTTCACGGTACGGTAATACCTCGGTATGAATGTCACGGTACGGTATTTATTGAATCATTTACAGGAAAAAACAAAACTTATGAAAATACTCCAAAAAAGTGCCAAAAGTGTCAATGACATACAAATTAGTCATCTATCTGTAAGCTTTGAAACAGGAACTTCAATTTTAATAACAAAAAAATATTAAACCATGTAAAAAAATAAAGTTTCAATTTAGTAGTGTTGAAAAATCACATTCAAGATTTAATCACTCACTCACTTAGATAGAGATGGGTTTAAAAGAAAATTATCATATAAATATAATCTGGTAAAAGCTGGTATCTCTGGGTATTTACAATGTCCCCTGCAACAGAAAAAAACCCTCTCATTTGGGACTGAGGTTTCTGGGACAAGAGAGATATGACTTGGCCCAGGTTGACAGCAGTGGGTAACGTTGTGCATTGTCTTTCCCCCACTTGAGAGGACAAACCATGAGTGAGATAGAGATCTCATGTCTGCATCAATCTGAACAGTGTGCTGTGTTTCTGCAGTCCCCATGACTGATTATTAGTCGTATTCCCCAACTTGCAGGCACGTGCACACACAGTGCTCAACCTGTGCAGTGCACATGCCCTTTGATAGAATGTTCCCTTCCAAAATGATCAAAAGTGCCCCCGCGACGCGACATACCCTCCGTCCCCGCTTTACAGTACGCGCGCGACAACACAGCTGATAAGAACTCGCGCGACAACACAGCTGATAAGAACTCGCGCGAAAACACCACTATTCAGGACGCGCGCGGCGACAACACCCGCTTTAGAGTTTTACAGCTCTTTTTGATCCCTGCTTCTAGCAGCACACTCCATTTCCGCATTACTGGATCTGTAGCGACAACAGACCGCAAGGGATTATGGCCAAGCCTGGGCTTATGGGAATTGTAGTTTTCCGGTACCTCCCGTTCGCTTCATTCGCCTGAGCAAATTTTCTCAGAAGACCTATAGTTTTACCGAGTCATGCGACTACGGTAATATCGAAAAAAATTAATATTGCGGTATGACGGTATTTACAATACCGTTACATCCCTAGTTACTAATGTTCAAGATGTGCAGATATAAATAAGCAGAAGTCAATTTAGCATATATTATCATAACATCACAAATCTGTCTTCTGCTAACACTTACTGTAGATCCTGCTTTGATTCGCGGAAGATTAAATTAGGAAAGCCGGAGAGTTTAATCAAGAAGTTTTATCATTTATGTCGACGACACATCCTGACAGGAAGCAGCGGAGTGAAAAATTACCTGGCACATTATCTGCTACTTCCTCTGAAACACTGATCTACTCAGCTTCCAGTTTCAGAGGACGATGTGTGGAGTGCATCTCATTGGCTCTTAACCTCATTGGCATGTCCTCAAGAGGATGGAGGGAAGATTTCAAACATTGTGCCAACAGTGGAAGTTAATCAATGAGACGGATGGGTTGTAATCCATTTTGTGCTACCATTTGAAAGATCATGACTCCCAACAAATGAAGATGCATGTTTATATTCTCACCGGAATTCCTGCTTGTTATCTTTTCCATTCTGCTAAATGCATGGGTGTCCCTGGAATAGAAGGCAGCATATTGTCCTCCAAAATCTCTATGTACTTTTCAGCATTAATGGTGCCATCACAGAAGTGCAAGTTACTGACACAACCCCATGTCATGACAGACACTGGCTTTTCGGACTGGTAACAGTCTGGATGATTCTTTTCTTCTTTGGTCAGACACACACAGCGTCCGTTTCTTCCCTCCAAAACATACCTGAAATACTGATTCATCTGACCACAGTACACATTTCCATCACAAGTTCCTCCAAGTTTAGAAAAGTCATCATTTTGGCACTTCTGGACTGGACATTGTTAAAATGGGGCTTCCTTTAGACACAGTACAGTTTTAACTGCCATTTGTGGATGTAACTATGTATTGTGGTGTTACGAACCCCAATTTTTTTTAAGGCTCGTCTAGGAGTGGCAACAAAAATATAGATAATTAATTTAACAATATTACTCAATCAAAATAATTAATTAAATCAATTAATTGATCTATAGAACATAGATAAACGAAGAACTGAATAAATAGCAACAACACCCGCATGGCTCCTCAGAGGTGGCTGCACAAGACACGCACAGAATTCTGAGACATTCATCAGGACAATAAGATACATAGAGATTCTTAGCAAGTACAAGTCATGCTCTCAACAGAGTAAAGATTGGGAGGATCAGTCAGACACGCGCTGGAAAACAAAGAGTCTCCAAACGTGCACTCAGCTTCCACTTATCAAGCCGACAGTCGGAATCTATCCTTAAAGAAAAGAAACATCAATTAATATCAAAAACAACGACAATAAACCAAATAACCAAAAGTCTTCCTATCTTTCTTTGAGAAACATTGTTATTAAACATTTCAACCATTTTCTCATGTATTTGTTGGCAAACTGGCGATCTTTGGCCCATCTTTGCTCCTAAAGTATTATATTTATAGTCAAAAAAATCAGTTTAGGGTTAAGGGTACCCTTAGTAAAAGTTGGTTTGCAAGGAGAAAAAAAAGATTGACTTAAGGAATTTAAGACTGCTATTAACTATTTCACCTTAGTCCTTAGTAACCATTTCCTCTTAAAACATTTAAAGACCTAATCAGCTCCCTTGAACAAATGACACTCAAAATGCAAGCATTCTAACCCAAAATAATGTTTTAGATTAAAATTTTCACTGGAATGTAAATAAATAATTTATTAAAACAGTTTAATAAATAAACTAATAAATATGTGTTGATAAGTTAGCACTTCTGCGCAGGAGTGCATTCATATGAAATCGCAGTGTCAGTGCAGTCTCTACATCAGGGGTCACCAAGAGGCTTCCTTCCTGCACATTTCAGTTGCAACCCTGACCAAACACACCTGTTTGTAATTATCAAGTGCTGTCTTAGGTACTATTAATTGGTTCAGGTGTATTTGATCAGGGTTGGGACTGAATTCTGCAGGAAGGTAGCTCTCCAGGAACAGGGGTTGGTAACCCCTGCTCTACATGATCCCAGCCCAGTTTTATAGGTCCTCCAAACATTATGTCGAGATAGACTCGATAAAGGAACGATTCGACTCGTTTAACGGAAAGAAAACAGCACAGATTATGTGTAACATTACTGCAAAGCTGTGGTTGTAAGGAAAGCATTCGTGGTTCGTTTCGATCCGTTTACGTAACTATAGCAACTGTGGCGCCCGTTGTTGTATGTTGCCAGAAACTACAGTGGTGAAACGCTTAGAAAAAAGGCACTTGAGTAAGGGTGAAACATAAGAAGTTTGTTGCAACGATCTTAATGAATGCTACCTCAGATTTTCCCCCTCAGGGACACCCTTAAGTTAAGTTACTGAAGGACTTTCATGCAAGCGGCAACAGGTGGCGATTGCAAATGACGTCACTTGCAGAGGAAGCATGGTTGCCTGAGCGTGCAAGTCCGAGCGTGCAAGCCTGAAGGTGCAAGTGCAAATCTGCAGCCAGACTCTATTGTGATGGTCCCCTGTTTGAACTCTCAGTTGGTTTGCTTCGAACATAAATGACAGGAAGAGTTATAATGAACCGAAGAAACCGTTAATTAGAGGATGGATGGATTGATTAGAGACGTGGCCTGTGGATCTTGAATCACCTCTCAGAGATTCTAGCATAGACAACAGGGTTCTTCTGTGATGTCATTCCTCCAGGCCACACCAAAAGTCATAATTTACATTACAATCATTAAAGAGAGGATGTGAGCATGTTTGTATGAATGCTGTCCTTTATATCCTCCAAAGAGAACTTGCTGTTAATGTCGGACTGATTTCCTGTCTTGACAGACCATCATCTGCAGTTATAGTTTTTATTGTTTGAAATAAATTTGAATAAATAAACTCAAGTAAAACAATATACTTCAAGTACACACTACATTTCCTACAGTACACCCTACAGATGTACACATACTGTGTGGCCAGTACTGTTCTATATTTTACCGCATTATAAACATTGCACACTTTTACACTACAGTGTGTCAACTGTTGATTTTGCAGTTTTTACACCTTCACCCAGAATGCAAAAGTTCAAAGGAGAGTGACAGGAAGGTAATGTATAATGTCTGCAACAGTGCAGACTCAGCAATTTTAGCATATAACTAAACTTTCCGGTTTTCTAACAACACATACTGTACATTTAGTCATTCAACAGACAATTTTGTCAAAAGCGACTTACAATTGAGGAGGCATTCAGCAATTCAACAAGAAGAGGCAATACACACAAAAAGTCATAATGATACAAAGGATCTTAGAGAGTTAAGTGCTGGAGTTTTTTTAAATAGAGATGAGTGTTTTGCATGTGGTTTGTCAAGCCTACTCACTTGTGTGAAGCACATTTTACAAATGCACTATGTATACAACACAGGCTCATTCTGAAAACGTGCCCCTGTATACGTTTCTGGAGATCATGACTTATAAAGCCAGAAGTACGCAGTATGGCTGCATTTCAACTTTAAAACGAACACTACCGGCAGTATGAGGACTTGAGCTGCAGAGAGGAGTAGACCACGATGATGGGGTTTGAGTCTGGCGAAGAAAGGTTCCAGAAAATGGGTAAGACAAAAACAGAAGCCATAAAATAAACAAGTAAATAGCAGGGTGAGAATGTGGTAAAATCTGAAAATGTGGTAAAAATAACGTGAGGGCTTTTGCTGGATTGCTTTGTAAAACTATTGGTTGGGTTAAGGGAAGTGGGTGGGTGGCAGTGGCATAGCGAACATCACAACCCGTACACCCCCCTCCCCCTACTTAGCGTGATTTCAGCGACCGTCACAACCCGTCACCCCCCACACACATTTCCGCAACCGTCATAACCTTGCTTTTTGAAAACACTATTGGATTGTGTAATGAAGGAGGGTGGGTCAGTCAATCAGTCAGTCATTCATTTAGTCAGTCAATAGCGGCCACTGGTGGATTTGCATGAGAACAGCAGGCACGCTAGGCATTCATTAGAGAAACTTGAGATCTTAAAATGCGTACACAGCAGCCTCTGGTGGATTCGCGAAAACAAAAACTGCAAAAAACATAGCTCCTGGGATGCATTTGGCACTCTCCAGAAATGGATATAGGGGTACATTTTCAGAATGAGCCTGGGTTGAATGTATAATATTTTATTAATTCATTGTTAAATATGTAATTAATTACTGTATATAACATTACACTTAAAATTTTCCTCAAGTTTCTGTGTGTACAGTAGATTCGGTAATTTCACTTTTATGTTGATGAATATTTTTTTAGATGGCAATAAGAGGCTGTAGATATATATCGGTCCATCTGTCTGTCTATCAACCTTTTCTTCTAACTGTATTTTTCTCAACCCAGGCTCATTCTGATTATGTACCCCTATATACATTTCTGGAGAGAGCAAAATACGTCCCAGGAGCTATTACTAAACAACTGCAGTGATTTAAAAAGAAATCCAGAAAGACAGATTTTATACCAGGTTTTCAGATTTGACCACATTTTACCCTGTTATTTACTTGTTTATTTAATTTTTTAGCTTTTGTTTTTGTCTTAGCTGCTTTCTGGAACTGTTCTTTACTGGACTCAAACTTTGTTGTCACGGTCAACTCCTCTCTGCGTCTCAAGTTCAATGACGTACATGGCGAGCTAGATAAACTGGTAACAGCAGAAAAGCAGTCTATCTGTCTAAACTGTCCCAGTAATCGCCTGGGGCCTTATGTATCAATGCAAAACTTTGCGTACGTGTATTTCTTGTGTGAGTTTGTTTTATTTTTAATAGCAACTTCTAGAGGTAATTGTGTTAAATTGCACACTACAAAGTATCTTTGAACCGTGCAATGGCAGCTGTATGGGACGAGATCATCTGCATGTCTAGCAGGTATATAAGGTTTCCATATCATGCAGTTTACCAGCCAAACATTAAAGCACAATTTGCAACGTTCGCCGGTTTTCCCATTGTAATCAGAGCGATCAACTGCACACACATTGCTATAAAGGCACCATCTGAAAACAAATTTGCATATTTGAATCAGAAACATTTCCATTCAATAAATGTGCAAATAATATGTGATTCTCAAATATGCTTAACATAATACACACACTTATTAATAATTCCTACTTGTCTTCCTCACGATGAAGAGGAGGTAAAATCTGATGTGTAAGTGAGGAAAAAAAGGAGCAGCTCATTAGACGCTGGATTCGAACCGGGTTCATGATCGATCGTGTCAAAACATATTATCAAGCACTTTACGAGCTACGCCACTTACACTGCTGTTTGCTGCTCTCTTTAGTTATGTTGTCTCTGGTAATCAATTGATGATGGGCGGGAATCCCCCAACTAGTTCATTCCAACGAGGTGCCTAAATTCCACTTAGCCTAAATAGACACTACAAAAATTGACACCATTACGTCGGACCATTTCTTTTTTTAATTCACTCATATGATGTTCATGCAATGTTCAGATCCCACTGCGTTAACAGCATCAGCTAAACTCTCACACTCTATTTTTTTTCTTTTGTAGAGGGATAGAAGCACCTCCATTCACATTCTGTGAAGTTTCTCTTTTGGCTTGCTTTTGCCTTTGCTTTTTCTTTTAGTTTTGCCAAAGTAGAGTCATTACCATATTTATAAGGGGGAGGAGCCAGGTAGGGGTTTTGCTCTCATGCATGTGCACTCAGTTTCACGTTAATTTGTATGTACAAAGAGAATATTCGATTCAATTCAGCTTTATTTGTATAGCGCTTTTACAATGTGGATTGTGTCAAAGCAGCTTCACATAAATGGTCAAAGTAACTGGAACAGTGTAGTTCAGTTTTTAGTGTTTAAGTTCAGTTCAGTTTAGCTCAGTTCAGTGTGATTTAAAATCATTACTGAGAGAGAATATGCGGGGGATTCCACATACACAGAGTTTCATACATCTGAATTATTTACTGCGTTTGCACATTTACAGCTTTGTGCATAGGCAATGTTTTAGTATTAATTTGATGTCTTCATACATGAGGCCCTTGGTAAGCGAGAAAAGGAACGTCATCACACCGCCCAATATAGCGTTCATTTTAGGGATGAAATGCAGCCATTTAAACTTTAAAATGTATATAGGACTATGTTTTCAGAATGAGCCTATGTTGATTTTTCTTTACTCTATATACTGTATATTTGTGTGTGTGAGTTTGAGTGTGTACAGTATGTGTGTGTGTATATATACATAAACCACAAACACCTATACATCACCACAGCTTCTTACAGCTGCTGCACAATCTATAGTGATGATCAGATAATCATACTCTATAATCTGATACAGAATTCACAGTCTGCTGCTGCTGCAAAGAAAAAAAAAACCTCCCCTCAGTACTTCTCTGAGCATCATAGCCCTATTCAGGCAATGCACCTGTTGTGCGACATGCCGGTCCAAGTTTAACGCCACTAATTTATAGGCTGCAGCTGCAAATACTGTATGACTCCCCATCTTTTAAAAGAGCCGTCTTTGCAGTTCTACTTCCAGTAGCTGCACACAGCTGAGAGCAGCTCACCTAGAATCGGAACTAGGACAAATCACTTTCTGTTGAGCTGTTAAAACGAAGTTGTTCACACACCACGATTACATTTACACCTCACAGGTCTAGTTTACAGATTTCCACCTTAATTATGTTGGTTTTGAAAATGGTGCCGTCTGTCAAAACATGTGACTAAGCCGTAATCTACACTGCGTAACAGACACTTAAACATGTTCTCTCTGAAGTTCAACAATGGCAGCGTGTGTTAACCTGTTTTGAAATTCCAAGGTGAGGATGACATTCTGACTCACTGAACATTTAATTGGCGTTTAACTCGCTCTTAAAAGCTCTAATGGTAAATTACATGCTGTTTCCCAAGAGTATATTCTCCTTTTTCTTGCCATTAGTAAGCTGGAGTTTAGTGAGTCAGTGCGTCTCCTTGGCCTCGTTCACATGCTTTTCTTGACATCTAAAATGAGTTAAATATATGATAATGTGGTGCTAATGCATTTCGAGAGCATCAGCGAGTCCCGACAAACCTGTTCAAGATTTAGCGCAGTCGAATCAAGGAAATGCTTGAGGTCACTGAGTTCTTACAGGAAAACAGATCAGAGATTAAATAAAAGCTCACTTTAGCTTTTCCTCGGTAAATCTTGAGTGAATTGCTGCATAATTTAGCCGATAACTGTTGAAGATAGGTTAAAAGGCTAGCAGGAAGACACAAAAAGCATGTAAGTGTGTGGAAATAAAAATAGCTGAACCAGCTGTTGGGTAATTTTAGAAGCAAATTCTCTCTAATTTGCATCGTAAAAGGTATACGCCTCTTTCACCTAAGCGAGAGATGCTATTAGATGTCCCTCCCCCCTAATGCATAGTAGAAACCTAATTAGTGGACATGCTCAGTTTTTATTATGGCTTAGTCATGCCCATTCATCCCTATAAACTGATGACTTGCCTACCTCATTTCCTCACAGACATTCAGAGCAGCTGCCGGCCTGCCTGTCGTTCTCTTGCTGGAAGCCTGAAACCAGAGCTAGGGGTGAATGCCAAACTTTTCAGGAAAAGACCTCCACATTCTGGCCCCCCGTGAGCTGACAGCTCTTTGCCATCAAAGTCAACAATACTGCTTTGCTGCAAGGAGATGAAGATCGGCTGTTGACTGCGGACAGCTGGGTTTCACACAATGGCATAAAGATGCGGAAAAGGGTAAGGAATGCTGTGGTATTTGGAGTCGGACAGAAACCGGTATATAGGCAGCATATTTGTATATGTATTATACACTTCAGCTTATACTGGTGTTTTTGCATTATTTGTAATTGTTTATTAGTAATTTTAGTCCATAATAACCAATTTCTCCTTATTGGAAAGTTATGAGGCATATAATACAGACCGAATGGACCACATATAACACGTTTCGGCAGTTGTTTTAGAAATGCAGCCCCTCTTTGTGAAAGATCTGTAATGTTATTAGGGATGTAACAATTCAACTGACTTTCGATTTCGATAGGATTCACGATACTAATCTCACGATTTATTCTCGATTTTTTAAATAAAATGTTTTAAAACTCATTTAAGATGAAGAGCCCTTAATTTTTTTTTTCTTAACTGCTGCACATTTTTTGCTAAATAATATTTTCTGCCACAACCAAATTGCTGTTTTATAAACAAATGAATTTCAAAAAACAGAATAATACAGACTGAAGAAGACTCATTGATATAAACAAACTAAAACTGTGACTGTGCTGGGATTTTACATTTTATAAAAAGAAATATCTGCATATCTATGTTTTTTGGCATAAACTGAGCCCAGCTAACAAAATTCATGTGGCTCAAATCCGACAATTACATCCGGCTCACATACCTCATAGAATGATGGCACTTGGGCGGTCCGCTCCTGTTTGCCAGATCTGGGCCACAATTAAGCCATAGCAATGTCACATATTAGCCAGAATTCAACCAAATGAACCAGAACTGACCCTATTCTGGGCCAGAGTTTGTTTTTATTTTGGCCCAGATCCGGCCCACACTGGACACTTGCATTCGGACACCACACAGTATGGAACGCTCCTGTTTGCCAGATCTGGGCTACAAATGAGCTTTTGCTACCCATATCTGGGCAGCACTGTAGTGCAGTTGGTAGCACAATCGCTTCGGCCGGGTCAGTTGGCATTTATGTGTGGAGTTTCCATGTTCTCCTTGTGTTTGCATGGGTTTCTTTTGGGTGCTCCGGTTTCCCCTCACAGTCCAAAGACATGCGTGAATGCAAAGGTGTATGGGTTGTATGTTGTATGTGTCCCAGTGTCGGGTTGTGGCTTCAAGGGCATCCGCTGCATTAAACATGTGCTGGATAAGTTTGCGGTTCATTCCGCTGTGGCGTTCCATAATAAATAAAGGATCTAAGCCGAAAAGAAAATGAATCAATGAACATATGTCACATTGGGCATTTATTTCACAAAAAAAAAAAAAAAAAAAAAAATATATATATATATATATATATATATATATATATATATATATATATATATATATATATATTATTTGCTATGTAATTTATTTCTGTTTATTTGCTTTTCCATAACATATTTCAGAGCTACGTAACTGTGACCATTTTACAACTCTTTCGAAACATCAAAATTCTACCTTTTTTGGTACATGGTTGTTAATTTATTTTTTTTTCACAACTTGAGAAATGGGTGAATTAAATAAAAATAAATAACTACCTCACACTGGAGGTCAACATGTTAAACTTTTTAACAGGTCAATCATTTGTATATTCATTCAATCATTCATTTTCTTTTCGCCTTAGTCGCTTTATTATTCTGTGGTCGCCACAGCAGAATGAACCGCCAACTTATCCAGCACATGTTTTACACAGTGAATGCCCTTCTAGCTGCAACCCATTACTGGGAAACATCCATACACACTTACTCACACACATAGACTACAGACAATTAAGCCTACCCAATTCACCTGTACGGCATGTCTTTGGACATGTGGGGTAAGTGAGGATACCCACACGAACACGAGGAGAGCAAGCAAACTCCACACAGAAGCGCCAACTGACCCAGCTGAGGTTCGAACCAGCGACCTTCTTGCTGTGAGGCAAATGTGCTAACCACTGCACCACCGTGCAGCCCCTTTATTTGTATATTGTAAAATAAAACTGTAAACAAGCAAACATTACAATGCTCAATCAAAGTAGCATGCACATAACGCAATAACGTCACAGAAATGTGTATTTTGTGCAATAAAACTGTAAACAAACAATACAACCAAAATTTGTGTTATTTTGCAATAACATCGCAAAAATGTGTACAATAAAATTGTGAACAAGAAATCCTGGTGCTTTTGTACGCTGTATTATCAACATGCATTTTGTTTCTATACATTTTTTTTTCAATTATTTTTCAAGTCATTTTATTCAGCAGCCATCTTTGCTTGGGCATTCTGTGTAAATGGGGAAACATCAAATTCTCCAAAATTGCTTGCCAAGCTTACGATTGCAAATTAGGAATCACCTATAAAATTTAACAACAACTGTCTTTTTAGTTGCATTTCTAAATGTTCCACTTACACAAACTCTGCAGAAACTCACGTCTGGTTTAAGCCCCTCCCCAGGAAAATCCTTAGTCTCTTATACTAGAAGCGGGGCTTCATTCAGCTTTGACTGTTACAATTTTTCCCATTCAAAACTATAGAGTGACTTGTCTTGTGTAATCTATAAAGTCTTTGATTATTAGTATCTGAAATTTTAACATTGGACTTAGAAAATGCTAATAAAAACTCAATTAATTGTAAAGAAAACATTGTAAAGCATACATAATGTGCTATGTGTAAACAAGTCTTCAATCCTTAAAATAATAATTCAACTTTAATATTATTTAGTTTCCCTTGTATTTTAGAACAATAAAATGGGCAAAATATAAATGAATAAATACAATAATAAAATAAATAAATAAACAATAAATAAAACAAAAAAATGGATTTTATACAATTTATTAAGAATAAATTGATGACTCATTAAAATACTGCATTTAAAGATCACTATGCAGCAGTAAAATAGTCAATTAAATTGTACATTTATATCTTAATACTTTTTTACTGTTCTTCACTTTTACCCATTTTCCACAAGATTTTGTGAAATAATTTTAATATTTTGCATTAACATTATAAATCTTACTAAAACAATATAATTGTTTTATTTACATACAATACAAATAGATGTTTTTACATTTTTCTAAATAATACATTAAAGGTGACCATAATTATTATTTTAAATAATAAAACTAGATAAAACTTTCTATTTGCACATTTTAAAATAGATAAATATAATAAATATAATCAATAAAAAAATCACTACTGTTGTGAGCATGAGAGACTTTGTTAAAAACAAAGACATCATGTTTTTTGTCAGTTATTAATCACCCTTAACCTTCCAAGTAAGTGCCAATGATCTTTGCGGATGCCACTTTTTGGGAGGTCGGATCATCATTTCTGTAACTCTGCAAGGTCCATTTAACTAAAGGGTGAATGAGCAGAAAGACGATGAATGAGACCTTCCTCATCATTGACGGTGCTCCATTACGCTTCCCTGTCTGTGATTGGCCGGGACTGACTGGCGCGCATTCCTGACGTATCACTTTTCAGCAAGGGTCATTTGATGAAAGATGAGTGGATGAACAGCTTGCTGCGAATGGCTGACTCTTGTGTTTCACAGAGCGGCCGCCTCACATGCACGCATGCATACACACATACGTCACCCATAGGTCTGTGCTTGTCTTTCACAAAACCCCTAGCTGCATAGGATGAGGAATGTTAAAACAAATCTTGACCCTCTCCAAAGCCTGTTACTTAAATAGTAGGGTTTATACAGCTCTGTTGCTGACCTAACAGAACTGGTATTGGCCTGCAAAACCACAGAGAACAGTTGGAGTAATTTATAATAATTTTGACCTTAAAATGGGTTTAAAAAAATTTAAAATTGCGTTTATTTTAGCCGAAATAAAACAAATAAGACTTTCTCCATGAGAGAAAATATTATCAAACATACTGTAAATATTTCTTTGCTCTGTTAGACATCATTTAGGAAATATTTAAAAGAGAAAAAAAAAACAATTGAAAGGGGGGCTAATAATTCTGACTTCAACTGTACATGGAAACAGTTTTCAAGTATGTAAATGGATCCCAGAAGCTTGAGTTCAGGTTTGTTGGATGATACAAGGATTTGCTTTGGTGAATATAAAAAAATGAATGAATGAATGAATTAATATATATATATATATATATATATATATATATATATATATATATATATATATATATATATATATATATATATATATATATATGTATATAGGAAGACACACCTGCCCTGATAGAACTTGCCATTCAAAAAACATCTAGTTTGAAATGCCTGTGGGAGAATTTGGTGTCCAGGTTAATTTAACTTGGAATTTGTGAACAAGATCCACTTCCATCTTCCAGGAAAACTAGCGTTTCATTCCAACGTGAAACTTTATGAATCATGTCCTGATCATGTATGTTGGAGCTGTGGAATGTGCTCTTGGCAGCAACAGTAAATGATTTAATAGTCAGTGAAGAAAGAGCGGTTGAGTTTGTGTGCATGTGTGTGTGCAATTAAATTGTAATGTATAATGCAAGTGCAATTAAAGCTGACAGTGTTAATTTAACCTGGTAAGTGTAATACAGGTAAGTGTGTTGAATCAGGGTGTTATGCACACATACACACAGTCTCTAATTTTACAAAAGTGTTTATAATGCACAAACGTTTTGAAAAATATTGCATTTTATGTATGTTGTAGTTTTAGAATTATAAATGTTTATTTTTGGGTGGGTGAATTGTAATGAATAATAAAAAACTATGGTCAGCAAACATTTTTGTTTTTAAAAGATGTCTAATAGATGTCTAATAGACGTCTAAACATAGTCGACTTTGCTAAAATAAGGATAAATTTGGTGAAAATCTAATAGATGCCTAAGAACAGGCCAAAACTAGACTAGTCATCAAATAAGCAGAGACAAATGACTACACATATAAAGTCAGTGTAATCTGCCTACTCTAGTTTTTGGTCTATTCTTAGATGTCTATTAGATTCTCAATGACAGCCCAAGTTTAGCCTTTTTTTTAGCCAAGCTGTCTTCATTTAGATTTCTATTGGATGTCACAAAAATGTTTGCTGGCTGTTTTCATATGTAAATCTTTTGTTGTAAACTGACATTATCTATCCTGAGTCATGCACTTTTGAATGACACCGGCAACTTCTGTAGGTTTATTGTCAATCAGCAGCCTTCACAGAATCAGGGCAGAGGCATGAGCTATCGAATGAGTCCATGTGTGTGTGTGTGTGCGTGTGAACATGTCAAGCTGGTCCTTTTTTAAACAGCCTCTCCCCTTCATACACATTCCTGACAAAACCTCATCACTATCCCTGGAATATCGCACAGCCAGCGTGTCTTTGCAACAGTATCTGTCCATATAGCGATGCTTTCACACCCTTCAGCCCCTCACATGCTCATATTGTTGAAGCATATAACTGGTGAAGTTGCAGTGAGTGTAGTATTTTCTGATAATAAAAAGGGTAAAGGGCTATAATAAATGTCTGTGAAAGTCAAAAGTGAACCTCAAAACCGTTCTTACTGTGTGTTGCACGGGTATATTTTTTGGCAATAGTCCAAAATACATTAATGGGTCAAAATTATTTTTCTTTTGTGCAACAATAAGTAAATAAAATTAAGTAAATATTTTTAATAAAAATTTCCTATTGTAAATATGTCAACCCAATTTTTAATGTGCATTGCAACTTTAAAGTTGGGACCTATATGCCCCTTTTTACAAGATGTACAATAAGGCCCCATTTACACTAATACCTTTTTGTTTTGAAATGCATAAGTACGGTTATGCCTTTCGTCCACACTACCCTGGAGTTTTTGAGCCCCGAAAACGGAGCAATTTGAAAATGGTGTAGGGGCTGTTTTGGTTTTAAAACGCTGCTGCTCCGTTCCAGTTTGGATGGTGTCAGGCTTTTCCCTCAATATTAAAGGCTCGTACACATGAGGACGCTTTTCGTTTGCGTTAATTGTCAGCGTTTTACGAGACACTTTTTCAGATTCAAGATCCAAGTGATTTTCACTGGGGTCAAGCAGAAGAGTATGCAAAATCACCCCTTGACGTTAGATGGCGCTACACAACTTTAAGCTTCTGACACCCTGCTTATAACACAGAAGAAGAGGAAGAGAGGAAGTTCACATGCTTCTTGTTAAAGTTACTGGTGACTCGAAGAAGCATGGATGGTTTAAGTAGTAGCTCCAGCTCTAGCAATGAAGAAATGATTATTGTACACAGAGCAATAAGCAGCTCCACGTTCATATCGCCTCTTGGCACCTTCTTCAATGTGTGCTCGCATTGACAGTTTTGATCTTGAGCGACTTAAAGTGCTGTTTGCTGTAACTTTTGTGAACAAAATTGCCAATCTGACAGGAGGAGAAGGTTTTAACACGGGGCGTCAAAACAAAAAAACGAGCATGAGGCGTTTCTTAAAAAAAGGTTGTATTTGCGCCTGGCGTTTTGCACGTTGGGGTGCATGATCACATTGGCGCCCTTTATTTAGTCAAGAGGTGTTAAACGTTGATGGAAAACGCGAGTAAAAAGCATCCCGGTGTGCACAGGCCTTAAGTAGCCTACAAAAAGTTCAATCTTGCATCTTTTTCTTGAGTTCAGACTTCACAAGTTCAATATAGAAAACTTCCAAGGACACGTCGGATAAATCTTCAAAGGGAACAATGTCCTTTATAAACTCATTCGCATTACTCTGGCTAAATTGTTTCAGTATCTTAACAGTAAAATGAAAACATGATATGAGAAACTGCCTATTTTCATCTTAATATTAACTGAACAGATACTTAAAATGTTGAGAGGTCATGTAGCTATATATTTGTATGACCGTCATCTTCACTGTATGCATATTTATAACAAAATGGAGCTTATAACATAACGGCCTCCATTCATTTTCAATGAAAAATGCTAAACATACACCGTCTCTTGTTGAATTTCAGTTTTAAAAATCAATAATGGCCATTATAAATGTATAACGTACAATATGTTTATACATTATAGGAAATAAAGGCAAGCAATTAGTCAAATGTGCTGAATCAGTGTGCGTGGTTACATAAATTAATAGATTAACGTATCCTTGCGCTCAGCCAAAACACGTTACCTGAGAACAAGTAATGCCGAGTTCAGACTGCATGATTTTCAAAGTAGTCGTGTCACAGATGTTTTCACACTGCATGACTATCTGGGCTAGCGTTTCGTCGCTGCTTTGTTTACACTGCAAGATGATTCGGCGACATGGACATTCACATTGCATGACTTTACTATAGGGAGAATCGCCGACAAAAACATGTAGTATATCTTTTGTTATTAACTACATAATGAGAAAGAAGCCTTTAATGGGGTAGAACATGTACATGTTTGCTCACCTGGGTTTAAAGGGAATTAGCCATTTCTCCTCAACGTTGATAATAAACTAATTTCTTTCTGTACGAAACGTCAAACAGACACGGTTGCTCCTGAGTCCTGTCAAACCTCCACTAGTTTTCCCTCCATTTCGTGGGTCCAAATAAACCGAAAAAGAGCACTTTTAACTTCTCCCCCAGCCTCCCGCTGGCCTGCAGCAGGTATACACACACACATGCACACACAAGTGAGTGCTGCTCTCTCATTGGCTGTAGGCGATGGCTGATGTTATTTTTAGTCAAAACTCAATTCACGCGGCATGATTTGAATCGCCGACAGCTCCAGATATTTAGCATGCCAAATATCTCACAGGCATCGCCGACTCATCGGTGATTCTCTCAGATCGCGTCTTTGATCGTTCATACTGTGTGATTGTCACTCACGTGCACGAGCAGCGATTAGCCTGTGACTTCAGGCATTTATCGGCGATTTCTCAAAACCTGTCAGCGAACCAAAATCGGGGCTAAAATCACGCAGTCTGAACTAGGCATAATAGATTTAAAAGACCAAAGTAGGGGAGTATGTCGTTAGATATAGACAACAAGATGAATTAAATATCAAGTTTAATAAAAATAGTGAGATTAGATCTAGCGGAAGAGCCTTAATGAACCGTCTGACGTGCGCAGCTCTACCCTGGGGTTTTCTCAAAGCCCCCACTGACTGCATGGGGCTCAGACCTCCGCCTACGCTGCAGCATTTTCAACAGTATAGTGTGGACGGAGATCTTTTCAGAAATGCTAGGTAAAATGCCAGTGTGGACGTGGATCGTTTTCATACTAAAATGCCTTTTTAAAAACTAAAATGTATTAGTGTAAACGGGGCCTTTGTCTCTTATGTTCCTAGAGTGTGTATGTGGAGTTTCAGCTCACAAATAATATTTTATAACTCTTGGATCTGCATGTTATGATCAAAATCGCTGTATTCTGCATATTTCCTCTTCATTGATAGCGTAGGAAGTGAGGTGAGGCAGCACAGAGCTGTGCCTCAGGTCAGATTGCGCAATACACTGCACACTGGCTTGAGAATGTGCCTTTTGCTTACTCAGTGTATGCTACCAATGTAATGCTTCATGTTTTTATTTGTTTATTGTATGTCCTCACTTTCCATATAATATGTAATGTATTTCAGGAATGTCTATCACTTATTTAGTGTTAAGATCTAAAATGCAGCCGCACTGAAAAGACCTGGGGTGAGGCAGGCAGTAGCTCTGCCGCAATGGAGGGGGCGCACGTGAGCTCACGGTTATTCTTGTTGGTTGGATGCTCTTCTTAAGTAGTCAAGTACAGTTCAAGGAGTCCTTTATGTTTTGCTTTGACTGGCTGCAAAATGGCTGATGTAACGTCAATATCTCAGCTCAAAAATCATCAAAATTGGACTTTTAATTAAATCATGAAGTAATAAATAATTGACGACTAATACTAAAGGTCGTCATAGCCAGATCAATACCAGAGCTAAAGGGCTTGTTTCAAAGGACGGGACAGAACACAACTTGATCTTTTCAAATGAATTCAAGTCATTTCAAAACAAATAAAGGTAGAACCAGTGTGCAAATCCTGTGTGTATGTGTGTGTTTGTGTGAGTGAATAAGAGACAGAGAGCGCATACGCCATGGTCCTGTGTCTGTAGTGCCAACCTTGTTGTTTTTTGGGGCAGCATATTGAATCATTATACATTTTACATTCTTCCTTGGCCCAATAGGCCTATATACCTGCTATGTGTATAGAAAAGAAAGCTGCTATGAGATATGAAACACTGTCGGTAGTTGAATAACATATTGGGTGCATATATTTGTAAGTCAGTGCCTGACCAGCCACAAACCTCACCGCACGTCACTGGTCTATATAGACTCTGGTGTTCATTTGTGCATCCTAAAACTCACTGTTTATAATGCCCTTATTTGCTGAGATTATCTTCAGCAAGTGAAAACTTTAATGGTGGATGACTGTTTATCACTCAGGACTATCTATGCGAATGGGGGAAAGATCATGACTAATGGGTGGGGTTTTCCCCGCTGATGACAAGCCAAAATGTCAATTTAACTGTGTTTATGAAAAATAGAATTCATTTTTACAATTAGAGGCTGTCGATGTTCACATTGTTATGAACAGTTGCAGAATGCTTGGGAAATACAATTCAGCCACTGAACCAAACTACAACTCCCAGAACATTTTGCACTCATCATTCCTGCCACAGCTGACAGTCATTTGGTCACACACACAGCTGAAACTCATGATCATTGATTAGCTAGACTATTTAAACCACTCACTTTCTCATACACGTTGCTGAGTCTTGTTTTACCCTATGTAGCATTATAATAATATAAGTTATAAGTGTTTTTCCTTGATTGTTTTGCCATGTTTTGATCCCTGTCTTGCTTACTGTTTTGATTCTTCGCCGCCTAGCCTGACCATTAGCCTGTGTTTTGACTACAAATTTTGGAAAACCTTAATGTTTCTGTTTGCTCCTGTTTTTGACTACTCTTTAATAAACTGTATGTGGATCTCCAATTTTGTTGTCCAGTGTCCTTACATTATACACACACTGTTGCCACACAGTTACCATTTTTTTTAACCTTCCAGATTTTCTAAAAACTATATCTTGGCCAGATATTGCCCTATTCTAGCAATATATCAATGGAAAACACATTGATTTATTGAATTATGCACAAAAATATGGACACTTACAGTATGACATATTTCATGACATGACATAAATCACAGTCACCTGTCCAAGAACAATACACACTTTGTAGAGAGGTGTCCTTGCATTGCACAAATTGGTAGCTTTTATCAATGATTCATTCTTCCCACCTATTTTACAGCAGAACATGAGAGACCATGAAAGAGATGAAAGAAAATACTTATTGTTCTTTCTTTTGGTTGTAAAGTAATAAACTCTTATGTACAGCACTCGCTTCTCTCTTATATTGAACAGTTTAAAGTTTTATGGTTCTGCGGTTTGTTTTATTGTTGAGTGGCGGTTCAGTTATCTGATTAGGTGGAGAGATTCCATCTGGCAGTTTGCAGGCCTGTAGCCAGCCTGGTGAAAGAGGTGGTTCTTTTTTTCTCAAAAAGTGGACTTTTTTTTGCAGTTATTCACCTCATTTACTTTTCATTTGAGGTTTAAATACTGCATTGTAGTGACATTTTTAGGCCAATTTTAGCTTGTCTATTGGTCATCATAACCACAAATTTTAACCTCTTATAGCCCAAGATGTTTTTTTACTTGGATTTTTATTCTAATTTTGTTCCAATAAGCCCAAATAGCAAAGGGAAATAAAAATGCAAGTATTATTTTTTGATATGATGTACTTTTAGAGAAAAATTATGTCCATATATGTGGACTCGTGGTCCAAATTTAGATAAAAGACTTTTTCCTGACTGTTTTTAATCCATATATAACATATAAATAGTTTTTTGAACTTGCTTTGACTATCAGAGAGTAAAAACAACATTTTTCCCCCATTTTAGACAGTTAAAAATACAGTTTGGGACATTTCATATGCTGCAAAACAGTTGTAGGATGACACTGTATGTGTATAACAAAATATAAAAGGTTCAAAGTATTTTAAGAGCCACTTAAGAGCTAAAATGTGCTGCCCATGTATGTGGCCACTGAAGTAGTAGGAGGTTAACGTACCAAACACATTTCCTAATTATTTAAAATAAATAAATATATAAAAAACTTATTTACCTAATATTTTAAATTACAAATTTATCACATTATATATAATTAGAAAAAAAATGTTAAGTTTTAAATAAATACTGTAGTCTATTTTTTTATAGATTTTTTTTTTGAAAAGCAAATTCAACTTTCTTTGTTGAATTTGGCCATTTAAATAATAATAAAAAAATAAAACATAATAATAATAACCCTTTTTGTAGTTTCTCCTTTAAAATAGATCATTTGAAAAGTCATAGATAACAACAATAGGTAGTAGTAATAGGTAGTAGTCATCTCAAAGCAAAGGATGTAATCCAGAGATGGGTTGCAGCCGGAACGGCATCCGCTGCGTATAACATGGTGGATAAGTTCATTCCGCTGTGGTGACCCCAGATTAATAAAGGGACTAAGCCAAAAGAAAATGAACGAATGCTTCAGAATTACCTTTTAGAGCTTCTCTCCTTTTTATCATATTTTTATATTTTCATATTTTCTCCTTTTTATCACTTTTTTATATATATATTTTTGGTCATTTTTTCATTCAAGAATAAGGTGCAGAACTTAGAATAAAAGTTTAAAGTTGTAAACTATATTCTCTATTTAACAACAGTACAGTAGGTTAGTTAAAGATGACTTATGTAAGATTCCACTTGATCTTCTTCGATGAGTTATTTTCACAAGTTAGGATGACACAGCAGTCAAGATAGGACATATGAGCTCACGTATGGGACAAATTCTGGACCTTTGTCAGTGGGCCTGCTTTGTGAAAGCAAATGCACCAAAATACATTGCATATATTCACTGAGAAATGGATACAAATATTCATTTTCAAAATGTGGTGTACTCAATTATGCTGAATACTGTATATGTCAGTAGGATATTTCCAAATATTATTTTTGCAATTAATTGTAATAATCCAGTGAGATCTTTCTATGTGCAAGGAGCCTGAGAATAGCCAGTGCTTCACACAGAGATCTGATCGCACCAATAGCCAGTCAGTCTGGAAATGTGTAGGCGGTGCTGAAACGCCCCTTTTCCTCTGATTGGTCAACCAAATCTGAGCTTGTGACACCATCCTAAAAAAATAGTCCTCTGCGAATCAGTTTAACTAATCTTACATATTCTTTCATTTGATCAGTTAGCAGGCCTACATTCATTGCGTATGCATAAATTAAATAAAAATGTAAATTAGCAGTACTATTACAGATTTGTCAATAAAATAAGGTCATAGTTTGCCGCCAAACGTCTTGCTGCCTAGTTTGCATGATTGCTTCTGAGC
Organism: Danio rerio; assembly: GCF_052040795.2. Classification (NCBI taxonomy): domain Eukaryota; kingdom Metazoa; phylum Chordata; class Actinopteri; order Cypriniformes; family Danionidae; genus Danio; species Danio rerio. The sequence goes on from NC_141044.1 coordinate 10,767,814, forward strand.
AAACCTTCATAATAATAATAATTATAATAATAATACTGCTATTACTAATAACAATACTACTACTACTACTACTACTACTTCTAATAATAATAATATAAAGGTATTAAGCTCAAAAGAAAATTAATTAATGATAACAATTTTAATATGCCTATTCGCCGCCAAATGTCTTACTGCTGTGCACCTGATGCTAAGCAAAGATTTCTCCATTTCCGAGCAGCATCTGGGTTGCATGCTTGTTTTAGAGCTACTACACCTAAATAGTAATAGTAATAATAATAATAATAGGCTAATAATAATAATTAATATTGTTTACTTTGTGTTTTTTTATTGTTTAGTTATATAAGAGGACTATTATTTTGAGGGTGGTGTCACAAGCTCAGATTTGGTTGGCTAATTAGAGGAAAAAGTGTTTCAGCACCGCCTACATGTGTATAATGAATTTTAAAGTCGTCAATCTGTGTTCCTACCCTAAACCAAAAAAAAAAAAAAGAGCCAAAATCTAGTTTGTTCCCCCCATTTTTTGAGCAAAAAAAAAAAAAAAAAAAAAAAACATTTTCTTACATTTCCTTTTTTTTTTTTGACATTGGATATGGGATGGACAGAAGAAACCCGGATTTTAGGGTAAAAGCTTTGAACCCAAAGAATGCGCACACCCAAATTATGTCATTTAGTTTACAGAAACTAATCAAAAAGAAAACACATGCCTTTCTTTTTTTGACAGCATTCTTGTTTTACAGCATTTTTACTCTTAATACTAATAATACTATGCAGTAGCATTGCAGGAAGCCCTCTCTTGCCACAGTTTTTCTGAATTTAGTCTATAATTAGTTTTTGTTTCTGAAACAATTTTGAGACATGGAAAGATGATGATGAGATCAGATCTCTGTGGAGCACCGACTGCTGTCAGACTGTATAAAATCATCGTACAGATTGTTCATTAATTAATTTTCCTTCGGCTTAGTCCCTTATTTATCAGGGGTCGCCACAGTGGAACGAACTACCAACTATTCTGGCATATGTTTTATGGAGTGGATGCCCTTCCAGCTGCAGCCCAGTACTGGGAAACACCCATACACTCATACACTACGGCCAATTTTGTTTACCCAATTCACCCATAGTGCATACATTCAAACAAGCAACAACAGAACATGTAAACTTCACACAGAAATGCCAACTTTCCCAGTCAGGACTCAAACCAGCAACCTTCTTGCTGTGAGGCGACAGTGCTACCCACTGAACCAAAGTGTCATCCCTCACAGATTATTGATGAATAAAAAAGAATGTTTGGAAATTGAAAGTAATACTTGCCACTGATACGCTAAAGAAAAACAGAGATAACTAACTTAAAGATATTTCTCTATTTTTCAGAAAAAATGTGAAAATACTGGTGTTAAATTAAGTTTAGGGCGAGGCAGTGGCGCAGTAGGTAGTGCTGTCGCCTCACAGCAAAAAGGTCGCTGGGTTGCTGGTTCGAACCTCGTTTCTGTATGGAGTTTGTATGTTCTCCCTGCCTTCGCATGGGTTTCTTCCGGGTGCTCCGGTTTCCCCCACAATCCAAAGACATGTGGTACAGGTCCGTAGTGAGTGTGTGTGTGAATGTGTTTGTTGATGCTGGCTGGAAGGGCATCTGCTGCGTAAAAACTTGCTGGACAAGTTGGCGGTTCATTATTCGGTACACAACTTAATAAATTAAGTTTGGCCATCATTGTATATCAAAACTACAGTTGCTTACATTTACGTATTTTATTTGCATAATCATGTCCCTTAAAAACATATTAGACTTTTAAATTACTCTTGTTGCAGTTGTTCGCTATAATAAAAAGCAATTTTTCAAAATATTTCTCGTAAAACTGCATTCTTCAAAATATCTCTTATTCTGTTCTACAGAAGAGACAAAGTCACGTAGAATAAAGTGATGACAGAAACTGAATTCTGAAAAAAAATCTGAGAAAATCCCCCCCAAAATCTGTAAAGTGCTTTGAGTGCCTACAGTAGATAAGTGCCAAGCAAAAAGGTAAGTAACTTTATTTAAGGTATAATAACAAACCAATAGGACTTTTTGCTCAATAAAGTACTAATTTGCCTCTTATTAATAGTCAGACGTTAGAAGTTGGATTTAGGTATTAAGTGGGATTATAATAAGATGTAATAAACAGCCAATATCTCAAAAATAAGCAGTAAATCTGTATTTAAATTAAAGTGTTAATAAAATGATTATAATATATATATATATATATATATAAAATACTACACTAAAAAAAGTTACTTACATTAAAATTTTTCTCTTTTTTTGTTGCAAATAAGAGCAACTAGCTTCATTGCTTGAGAAGTCAGTCTCTTGCTAGCATATACAGGGTTACAGAAGCAAGTTCTTTTAACAATCCGTTAAAGCGGTTTGCTTTCATGACAGAACATGTTTAAGTGAGCAGTAATTCAGAGATAAACTTTCCCCGAGTCTCTCTCTCTTCCTCCCTCACTGCAATTAGACGTGTGAGTGGCTGATGACAGGCTGCCAGGATGTTGAAAGACGGTAGCAGCTGATTCACAAGAGCTGAATGGCATCACCTGTGTTTTAAAAAAAAGATGATGTTGGCAGACATTTAGTATCATCCACAATAGGTGAAGAATGATGCTTTGATTGAGAGTTTTATTTATTGAATATCACACACTGTAAAATGCGCTTAGTTATTTTACTCAAATGTGCGTAAACCTATTGACTAAAAAAGAGGCAAGTTGACTTTACTTCAAAAAAATGAGCAAACCTGTTGTAACTTGTAACTGTTAAGTTCACGTACCTTAATTTTTCCAATTATGCGTATAGCAGTGTTGGGCAAGCTACATGGTAAATGTAGTGAGTTAATCTATTAGTTACTCTACTTGAAACGTAACTTAATTACACTCAAAGAATCAGGGTATGCTAACCTGCTAACTGATCAAAATATGTGTAATATGTAAACTTAGTTTATATATACAGTTGAAGTCAGAAATATTACCCCCCCCCCATTTATTAGCCCCCCGTTTATTCTGTTCAACAGAGAATTTTTCAACACATTTCTAAACATAATAGTTTTAATAACTCATTTTCTAATAAGTAATTTTTTCTTTTATCTTTGTCATGATGACAGTAAATAATATTTTTCTAGATATTTTTCAAGACACTTCTCTACAGCTTACAGTGACATTTAAAGGCTTAACTAGGTTAATTAGGTTAACTAGACAGGTTAGGGTAATTAGGTAAGTTATTGTATAACAATGTTCTTTTTTTGTAGACTATCGCAAAACAAAAAAAAAAGCTTAAAAGGGGCTAATAATTATGACCTATGGTTTTGAAAAAATTTAAACTGCTTTTATCCTAGCCAAAATAAAACAAATAAGACTTTCTCCAGAAGAAAAAATATTATCAGACATACTGTGAAAATGTCCTTGCCCTGTTAAACATCATTTGGGTTTATAACTTTGTTAATGAGTTCTAATATGTAATATAGTATTAATATTATTGTGAACTAATATACTGTAAAAAAAAAACGAATTAATAAAAAAATTATATATATATATATATATATATATATATATATATATATATATATATATATATATATATATATATATATATATATATATATATCACATTACATCCCTATAGTATTGTTTATAAACACTATAGTATTTTAAATATTTTAAATACTGCATTTACAATAAATTACAATATTAAGTGCACTTGGCCACATTTGCAGAGCAAACATTAAATATATTTTAACCAATTCAACTCTAACAAGAGCACAGCATTAGAAATAAATCTTCTGCAGTCATCTTTCCATCAAGCTAGTTTCTCGTGTCAGCCCAATGATTGATTGGCGATGTCACTAGCTGGAGCGAGAAGTGGCAGTAAATCACCAAAAAGTTTGTTTTCAACCACTGTAAAACACCAAGTAGAAGAATTTACTCTTTCATCTGCCAGATTTACTCATTGCTTTTTACAGTGTAAAGAATGTTTTATGATTTTTGAAAAGTTACTCACAGGATCTTATTTGATGCAGAAGATGTGGTTGATTGAGATAATAATTAGCAATATATTTTTTTAGGCTCATTGTGGATAAATTCCCAGGCCTACAATTCTGGAGATTGCAAAATACATACCCAGAACAACGTACATCTGCTTGCAGGTTTTGTTTTCTCAGATCCACCTGAAGCCGATGGTACACTTTTTGATTATCTCCAATCCGCTTGTTAAGTGTGACGTCAAGCGAAGCAGCTTCCAGGTCCAAGCGCTCTATTCAACTAAATGGGGAGACTCATGAAATGGTAATAATAAACGTTTACAAAGCGATTTAATGCTTTCGAAAATCACGATCGCAGAATTTATGTCCATGCCTAATATCCGATGGCCAGAATGTGATAATTTTTTTTTTTATAAATTGTTACATTTTTGGTATATTTGTTATGCAGCAAGCCCAGAGATTGTTGTGTACACTATGATTTTATATAAAATTAACTTTAATGCGTGATAGGAATAAAACGTGATCATAAACGAATGATTTCTCCACTCAAATGAATGGAGAAATCCAGACCCGGAAACAGTATACATACGTCACAAACACGTCACCACTTAACAAGCGGATTTCTTTTGTACATGCCATTTGTGTGTCCTCCTCTTGTGTAAATGTACCGGGGGCTGCAAAACCAGCTCGCTGTCGACAGGCTGACCCACCTCCTTCTCTAAACCTAACCGATAGTGTTTTCAAAGAAACCGTTAGTGTACAAAAAAAAAAAAAGAATATATATATATATATATATATATATATATATATATATATATATATATATATATATATATATATATAACGCCGAGGACATTTTGAGATTTTGTCTCATTTTCAGCGTTTTATTTATTTATTTTTTATTATTTATTTTTTGATTTTATATGACCTGTTTTTAAAAAACGTTTCTTCGCCAGACTTTGACCCCATTGTCACAGTCCACTCTGCTTTGCATCCCAAGCCTATTGTCGTATGCGGCGAGCTCCTGAGCAAACTGGTAACACTGTAGAAGTCATCTATATGGAGGTAAGTAGTCAGCATTAGCATGAAAAGGAACAGAGGCTGTCAGCGGGCGTCATGCCGCCCCCCTAGCATTTGTTTTACAGACAAAATGCAGCAAGACTTACCTCTAGGTACATATTTTGATTCATATTTTGAAATGTGTGGCGTAATTCTATGGTTTAGAGTATTGTTCTGTTCACATCTTGCAATAGCTGTTGCAGGACCGGACAAAGAAATAAGAAGAACGTTCTATTTCAAGGATATTTCTTTGTGCATTTGAGGCCTGAGTTAAGTTTCACATCCTTTTTGATCCAATGAGTTCTCGTACTGTCCTGCTGATGTGGATATGACTCAAGCACTTTCTTCTTCAGAATAGTGAAATCTTGTTTCAAAATGTGCAACTTTGGGAATGTAAAAAAAAGCTTATTTTGTAGAATGCTGCTTGTAAGAGATCTAGGGTCCTTAAAGAATTAGTTCAACAACAACAACAAAAAAGCAATTAGTTACTTTACTCTATAAAATAGGCGGAAACCCCATTGCCTTTAAATAAACAAGTTAAAAGTGAGTAAACCTGTTATAATTTGGAGATATGAAGTTGACTTAACTTAATTTTTGGAATTATGCATGCAGTTCATTTGCTTAATAACTTTAAGACAGAAGCTTTCCTCACGCTTTACATTAAAGTTGTATTATTTTATTATCGTTTATTACAGTATTTGTTCATATTAGTTAACATTAGGTAATGAAAATATTGTTGTGCACTGTTAGTTCATGTCCACTCAACGTGCAATAATTGCTGTTAAAAAGCATGAATTTGGATGTTAATTATTCATTCGTAAATGCTGAACTATGTTTAATAAATGCTGTACGAGTACAATGCTGTACAAATGAAGCTTTGGCAAGAAATTTGCCAAGCACCACGCGAGCGCACAATCATCACCAAAGGTGCAGTCCTTCAACGTCACCAGGGGCCTCATGTATCAACGCTGCAAAAACTTTGCGTACGCCAGGTTTCACGCTCAGAATCGCTCACGTTTGGATTTATTAACAATGAACTGAACGTGGGAATGTGCGCAGCTTCACGGCAGCTTTCTGGCTGGCGTACGCACATTTTTTGTGCGTGTCTGTTTTATTTCCATTGGCGACTCCTAGAGGCAGTTGTGTTAAATTCCTCTCTACAAAGTGTCTGAGCCTTGCAATGGCAGCTGTATGAGATGGGTTAATTTAGCAGGTATATAAGGTTTCCATACCATACAGTTGACCAGCTAAACATTAAAGCACAATTTGCAGCAGTCGCCTGTTTTCCCAATGTAATCTGAGTAATCTACTGCACGCACATTGCTATAAAGACACTATCTGAAGATGAATTTGCATACGTGAATCAGAAACATTTCCATTCAATAAATGTGCAAATAAAATATGATGCACAAACTTATTGATGATTCCTACTTGTCTTTCTCGTGATAAATAGTGGGCAAAATCTGATATGTAGCGGGGAAAAAAAGAAGAAAGAGTTCATCAGATGCTGGAATCGAGCCGAGTACATGCTCGTACGTGTCAATATATGATCACATGCTTCTTACGAGGTGTGCCACTGAGACTGTTAAGGGTACTGCAACATTTTACAGATGAAATTTTTTCTGCGTACGCACATTTACAGCTTTGTGCGTACGCAATGTTTTAGTAAGATTTCCACGCAAGTCTTCGTACATGAGGCCTCAGGCCTTTACTTACCTAATTGTGGATTACATTTTCAGGGAGGTTATATGAGATTCATACCTTTTGAAATACAACAGTATGTTGGGAAAGCATGTCAGTCCTGAAGCTGCTACCCAGCTGGGAAGACCTGGGGCCTCATGTACAAAGACTTGCGTGGAAATCATACTAAAACATTGCGTACGCACAAAGCTGTAAATGTGCGTACGCAGAAAAAAATTCAGATGTATGAAACACTGCGTACGCCGAATCCTATGCATATTCTTTTGTACATCTGAATGAACGTGAAACTGAGCGCAACATGCACGAGCACAAAACCCCTTCCTGCCTCCTCCCCCGTATGAATATACTAATGACTCTTCTTTGGCAAAATTCAACGAAAAAGCAACGGCAAAAACAAGCAAAAAGAGAAACTTTGAACAGAATGTGAATTGGAGGTGCTGCTTTCGGAGGTAGACCGGAGGAAAACGTTGTTATTTGCAAGTTTGTCCTCCTGAATTAACAACAAAAGAAAAAATAGAGTGGGAGAGTTTAGCTGATGCGGTTAACACAGTTGAGTCTGAACATCGCACTGTGGAGTTAAAAGAGAATAATGTGATTTATAGGTGTAAACTGTTGTAACACCCTTAACAGTTTCAGTGGCGCAGCTCATACATCGCATGTTAACATGTTTTGACACATTCGAGCATGAACTCGGTTCAAATCCAGCGTCTGATGAACTCATTCTTCTTTTTTTCCCCACTACATATCAGATTTTGCCTACTATTTATCACAAGAAAGACAAGTAGGAATCATTAATAAGTCTGTGCATCATATTTTATTTGCACATTTATTGAATGGAAATGTTTCTGATTCACGCATGCAAATTCATCTTCAGGTGGCACCTTTATAGCAATGTGTGTGCGGTAGATCGCTCCCACTACAATGGGAAAACAAAGGCGACCGCTGCAAATTGCGCTTTAATGTTTGGCTGGTCAACTGTATGGTATGGAAACCTTATATACCTGCTAGATGAACCCGTCTCATACAGCTGCCATTGCAGGGCTCAAAGACACCTTGTAGAGTGCAATTTAACACAACTGCCTCTAGGAGTCGCCAATGGAAATAAAACAGACACGCACAAAAAAATGTGAGTACGCCAGCCATAAAGCTGGCGTGGAGCTGCGCACATTCCCACGTTCAGTTCATCGTTAGTAAATCCAAACGTGAGCGATTCTGAGCGTGAAACCTGGCGTACGCAAAGTTTTTGTGCGTACGCAGTGTTGATACATGAGGCCCCAGGTGACAATATAAGCATGTGGGCTAACCCTAACTAGAAGGAGCACAACATATGATAAGATACATATCAGGTAGGGAAGACACGGGTCCATCTGAGAAGGAGAAACTGTACACTGGGTAAGTGATGCATATGGGATCCCCAAGCTGGGACCACGCATAGCTGGCACCGATTCCCAGAATGCAGGCTGACCAAAGAGGCACCTATTGGGCCAGGCACCTGGCTCCTCTGCTGAGTCAGGTGTTGGGGGCCTTGAAGGAACTCTCTATGGTTCGCCTGATGGGCAACTCGCTAAGCAGAGCACAATGAGCACTTGCATTTCTGATGAGGGAGAATGGCGCTGCAAGCGTGTTTTGACACCGTGTTTAGTTTCCCCCATTTACAGCCCAGAAAAATTGAGTACACATGAGGAAACCATCTTCACTCTATGTCCCCAAGCTCGCAGCTCTACAAACCTTTGTTATAGAGGTGTCATGTGCTAATACAGCGCTCCCTATTAGTGTACTCTCAACCCCCGGGGAACACGGCTGGCACTGAAGCGAGGGCGATGGCATCTATTCAGAGGGCCAACCTTTGCTTTGATACTGCACACCCTTTCTGCCAATCAGAACATTTAAAGAGCTGCTTAGAGGCGTATGCTCCAAGTGCGGTCTCATCAAAGTACAGTGCGTGAACAGGACATAACAATGGAAGGGGCTGGGTCTGCCTCCTCCATAAGCAGGGATTGCAGGTTCATTACCTAGGCTAAAAAGTGCGCAGTAGGAACCTTGGTCACTTAGCAAATTCCTGACATGATTCGCTGACCAAAAATGTCTCCGATGTACCCGATTCCCTTAACCGATGCCGACACAACCAGCAGAGCTGTCTTCATGGACGTAAATCTTAAAAATACTGAGTCATGTGGATCGAGAGGTTCAAAGAGGACATGAGAAGGGGGTGGGATGGATCTAGGCCAGGGGTGTCCAAACTTTTTGGGCCGAGGGCCAGATGCAAAAAAACAAACGTTGTCGCGGGCCAAATTTTACATACATCACACAGACACGCATATATATATATATATATATATATATATATATATATATATATATATATATATATATATATATATACAATTGAAGTCAGAATTGTTAGCCCCCCTAAATTATTAGCCCCCATTTATTTTGTCCCCAATTTCTGTTTAACGGAGAGAAGATTTTTTCCACACATTTCTAAACATATTAGTTTTAGTAACTCATTTCTAATAACTGATTTATTTTATCTTTGCCATGATGACAGTAAATAATATTTGACTAGATATTTTTAAGACACTTTTAAACAGCTTAAAGTGACATTTAAAGGCTTAACTAGGTTAATAAAGTTAACTAGTCAAGTTAAGGTAATTAGGCAAGGTTTTTTATAACAATGGTTTGTTCTGAAGACTTAAGGGGCTAATAATTTTGACCTTAAAATGGTTCATAAAAATTTTTAAACCGCTTTTTATTCTAGTCGAAATAAAACAAAAGTCTTTCTCCAAAAGAAAAAAAAATTATCAGACATACTGTAAAAATGTCCTTGCTCTGTTAAACATCATTCGGGAAATATTTAAAAAAGAAGAAACAAATCAACGAGGGGCTAATAATTCAGACTTCAACTGTGTGTAGACAGACAGACAGACAGACAGACAGACAGACAGACAGACAGACAGATAGATAGATAGATAGATAGATAGATAGATAGATAGATAGATAGATAGATAGATAGATAGATCATAACAAGAACTACTGCTTAATTGAATGCATGTAATAGCGACACCCGGTGGTTATTTATTGAATTACGTTCATTTTTGTATAGCGGGCCAGATTCTATTATTATTTATAAAAAGCCTCGCGGGCCACCACAAAACTGATTGCGGGCCGCAGATGGCCCGCGGGCCGTAGTTTGGACACGCCTGATCTAGGCATTTGATCGTGAAACCAGCGATGAAGTGGTCTCATATGAACAATCTAAGCGGCGCTAGAGCGGCTACAGCTCCCCCAGGAGCTGAAAAACATCAGTGGCACCACTTGATGCCTCCATGCCAGTAGCAGCGCAAGCTTAACTGGAGTTCTAGGCAAATAATGCTCTAGGAAGATGCCGGTGTTTGTGCCACCCTTTCACGGATGAAAGTGAAGAGGGGGGGTCGGGTGTTGTTGTAGTCTCCATGCCGACCCTAGCAAGAGGCCACCTTGGGCGATCGCCCACATTGTCCATGCCTAAATCTCCCACTGCAGAGCTCTTGCATCAAGCCTGGGGAAGAACCGCCCTTATGCAGCATGGCCAGCACTTGCACTGATAACGTGGTGCAGTGCAGAAACAGCATGGCTCATGGCAGTGTGGGATCTGGCCATGAGAGACACAGAAAACCCATGCCTTGGACGGGGGTCGCCAGGTGCGCCCACAACCTAGGGAATAGCTTGCCTGCTGCCAAGTTATAGGCATTCATTGGCCCATTTTCTTTTTTCTCAGAGTGATTGGTTATCTAGTGATACGCTTCCAAAGTGTAGTCCAACCAACACAGCATTGGAGGTTTCAACCTGAGGGCAAGTTTACTGCCTTTTTTATTTCAAAATCATTCATCTTTGTATCACAAAAGACTAATAATTCCATGAAGATTTCAATTAAATTCAGTTTAATTCAAATCAAACTTGCTTTACTGGTATTATAAATTTTACAAACATATTGCCAAAGCATTTGTAATTATTACATTAAACAAAACATATGAAAACAAATAACGTACTCTAGTATAAATAAATAAACAGACAAACAAATAAATGAATAGTATATTTAGCAATCTTCATATAAGGATTTATTTTTGTCAAATTATAGAATTTTCTGAACTATCTTTTAATTTGAAGCTCTTTTCAACCGTTTTGAGCTTCAAATCCATATTCAGAAAGGAATCCACATGATGCAAAGTGATCAAGTGTGCTTTGTTTGTGACCCAAAAATAAAAAAAAATAAATACACTAAATGTCATATATGGACATGCATATGAATGTAAATAGGACTTTTAAGTCCAAGTATTTTTGCACCGTTAAAAATAAAAGATAATGCTTCATTTTAATTCAAACGGTGTTGTATTGACACAATATCCATTCATGAAACACCCTATAATACCTGAAATGTGCACCAGAGGAAGAGATTTTTCCTTACATTAAGTCTTTGTTTAAATGGTGCACACAAGTACATTTCTTGAATGTGATCATCTGAAGAAGAAACTGTTCATTGGTCAATGTATTGAATATCTATACAGCTGCAGGCAAAATTAATGTTGCCAGATATAGCTGACTTTTTCCAGCTCAAAAACTGTCCAAAACCTGCCTAATCCACACAAAAATAGCCCAAATGATAGATTAATATTTTATATAATTTTACTTTATTTAAATTACATAATTAACCTAGTTACTTTAACTGTCATATTTTTATATACAGCAACCAACACCAGCAGTCACAGAACCAAAACATAACTGGATCACATCAGAACACTGCTCCCCTCTCACCCACACACTGCACTTACTGTTGTGTAGATTACACTACCAATTAAGAATGTGTTTTACTTTCGAAATGGGGTATAAATTCATCACAATTGGCGTTTTAAATTCTTTTGAACATAAGTAGGTGCTGCTTGTCAATCAGACAACGCTTGTATGTTTGTTGTACGTTTAACTGCAGCTGCTGTGTGATGCAGATTTGTCTGGGGAGTCAAATTTCCTTCACCTCCTCTCATATGTTTAAGCTGCATATAAAGTTTACGTTTCAAAACCGCCCAAATTTTGTTAACCCGCCTATGCTGTTTTTTTACCTACACAATCAAATTTAAAACCAGACAACACTGGGCAAAATTATTCACCCTCCTACTAATATAGGTTGTAGTTGTATTTTATAATTATATGTTGAAATTCTGATATTTTGTCAATAAGTAGTCTAAATATTTATTGAACTTCTGCACAAAGCATTTGGATCATTCTATACAGTAAATGCCACACAGGCTCATTCTGGAAACGTATTTCCGTGGACATTTCTGGAGACCGCAAATTATGTAGCCAGAGGTACGTATGGCTGCATTTAATTTTTTTAAAGTGAACGCTACGAGGCGGTATGACGCCGTTCCTTTTGGCACTTACCGGCTCCACGCTTACCTCTGTGTGGAGGGCAACCAGTTTGTCCAGTTAGCTCGTCGTGTATGTCGGCGGACTTAAAATGCAGAGAGGAGTTGATCATGACGACGACGACCAGGTTTAAGTCCGGGGAAGAGCGGTTCCAGAAATCAGGTAAGACAAAAAAAGAATCCAAAAAATAAAATGAATGAGTGAATAACAGAGTGAGAATGTGGTAAAATCCGAAAACATGGTAAAAATCAGAGGAGGGCTTTTCTTTTTCTGGATGGCGTTTGTAAACCATTGATTGAGTTTAGGAAAGTAAGCGGGCGGGCGGGTCAATCGGTAAAATTGGTTGGGTTTAGGGAAGGAGTGTGGGTCAGTTGATTAATAGGTCGCTCAGTCAACCATTCAGTCAGTCGACAGCGGCCTCTAGTGAGTTTATGCGAAAACAGCGCAGGCGCGAACAGCACTCGTGAGAGATATTTGACATACGAAAAAGTGCACACTGAATTTGCAAAACAAAAACTACATACATACCTCCCGAGACTTATTTTGCGGTCTCCAGAAACATCCAGGGGACTACACTTTCAGAATAAGCCTGGGTTGAATAAATATAGGGGCTGCACGGTGGCGCAGTGGGTAGCACGATCGCCTAACAGCAAGAAGGTTACTGGTTCGAGCTGTGGCTGGGTCAGTTTGCGTTTCTGTGTGGAGTTTGCATATTTAAGACATATAGTACAGGTGAATTGGGTATGCTGGATAAGTTGGCGGTTCATTCCGCTGTGATGACCCCAGAATAATAAAGGGACTAAGCCAAAAAGAAAATGAATGAAGAAGATGAAGTCTTGTAAGTTACTTTTACACTGATTTTCTGAAAATTTTAAACTCTGAAATAATTTTTAAAGGAAGATCTGAAATCTCAGGTTTCTTTAAAATATCTTGTTTTGCGTTTCAAAAATAAACAAAAGTCTTAATGGTTTGCAGCAATGTCAGAGGGAGTAAATGATAACAGATTTATTTATTTTTTGAACTTTTATTTCTGTTTTGGAAATACAGTGGAATGTGGATTTTTGCATAGCAGTTTTAGCCTGAAGCACTGAAATGTTTGAAACACTCTCTCACCTGTTATAATTCATTTGAAGTCTTTGTACAAGCAGAACACACTCCACCCATACACATTCTGTACTAAAGAAATATCTGCTTTGCATGTTTACGTAAAGAGAATTTTCAGTTTAGGTTAATCAGCGTTATCCCAGGAGTGTCTCATTCCTGAAACAGGCAGTTTGCTCACAGTCTGATGTGTAACGTTGCAGAAAAACTGTACACCGTGATTTCAGAACATGCTCTCATACACATCTTTGATTTTTATCACAGGTGAGATGAGATTTAATCTGAACTTTCCCATGATCCTGGATACGGATTTGGAAATCTTGCTGTGAAAGATGTATTGTTCATCTGCTTGTTTCAAAATTGTTTTATTGGATAAAGCTAATGTTATCTGCTCAAATTTGGATCTGTCCTCTTTATCACATTACCAGTTGCTTAAGCAAACATTTCAAGTTGAGAAATGCAATGTTTTCCAGTTAATGCTAAAAATCTGAACCTTACTAGAGAAACCCACGGATGTAAAAAGAGGATATGGGTTGCATAATCAGGTTTACTGGAAGTATACGGTAGTTTGGCTGCCTAATTAAGAATAAATGGGAACACTTTATACAGCTGTATTTATAAACAGCTTACTACACTGTGAAAATGGATTCGTTACTTAAAGCGAGTAAACCAATTGCCTTTAAAGCAACAAGGTGACTCCAAAAAAGATGTCTACTAGGCAAGGCAAGTTTATTTACATAGCACATTTCATACACAGTGGCAATTCAAAGTGCTTTACATAAACATGAATAAAAGAAGCAAGTTTACGAAAAATAAAAACAAATAATAATTATAATAAAAAAATAAAGAAAATCTGATAAAATGTGTTATAAAAGAATGAAAGAGAAAAGCAAAACATAACAGTGCAATCTGTCGGTCGTAGCACAGTGCTCATTCAGTAAAGGCACAGCTAAACAGATGTGTTTCAGTCTGGATTTGAATGTGCCTAATGTTGGAGCACATCTGATCATTTCTGGACTCTTGGCATTTGTAGTTTATTTGATCCTAGAGATCTGAGTGTTAGGTTTGTATTCAGTGAGCATGTCTGTAATGTATTGAGGTTCTAATCCTTTCAGTGATTTCTAGACAAGTAATAATACTTTAAAATCTATTCTGACTGTAACTGGCAGCCATAGCAAAGACCTGAGGACCGGTGTGATGTGCTCTGATATCCTGGTTCTGGTCAGAATCCTGTTAACCCATTGTAACTTGGAACTGTTAAGTCAACTAATCCCTTTTTACAGTGTCAGACTATTGTAGCACTTCTGTTTTCAAATAATTACATATATAACATATTTGGTGCTTCATTAAGTCTATAAAATCTACAGTTATAGCCTGCATTGAATTTAGAACACATACTGAAGTTTACAAGAGCAGATTTATTTTAGTTACTGTCATTTTGCTGGATACACAAAAGCTGAAAAAAAAAACTAATATAATAAAGTTGTACTGGAAAAAGTGATTAGTTTTATTTTTATTAAAAAGAGGTGAGTTCAATTTGCATTAGTATAAAAATTTAGTTGACAGTTCCAAGTTACAATTGGTTTACCTACATTATTTTTGTAAAGTCAACTTGTTGCTTTTAAGGCAATTGGTTTACTCGCTTTAGGTAATGAATCACTTTTTACAGTGTACACTGTAAAAGGTGATTATTAACTATCCTTAAAAGAGTAAACCTGTTGCCTTTAAAGCAACAAGTTGACGTTAGTTTAAAAATTGAGAAAATCGGTTGTAACTTGAAACGGCTTTAATTTTATAAAATTAATTAATTCAATTATGGACATAATTAATTTACTTAATAATTTTAAGAAAACATTTTAACAAGCTAACTTACCCCTTTAAAAGTCAACATTGGCTCAGTTTGAAAACGGAAAAAAATTATGTCTGCAAAATTGTTGCTAACAATTTAAATGTGTTGAATTTCATTCATTCATTTATTTTCTTTTCGGCTTAGTCCCTTTATTAATCCGGGGTCGCCACAGGGGAATGAACAACTTATCCAGCACAATTTTACACAGCGGATGCCCTTCCAGCCGCAACCCGTCACTGGGAAATGTGTTGAATTTAAACAAACAAATTACCTTTAGTAACTTTATAAGTTAGGTACAAATGGCTACAATTTATCTTTAAAACGAATGCTACGGGGCGTAATGACGACGTTCCTTTTCACGCTAACCAGCTTACCACTCAGTTTGTCCGGTAGCTAGACACGTACATTGGCGGACTTGAGGTGCAGAGCGGACTTGATCGGACATCCTCTTTCACACACACTCATACACTACGGACAATTTAGCCTACCCAATTCACCTGTACTGCATGTCTTTGGACTTTGGACAACCGGAGCACCCTAAGGAAACCCATGCGAACGCAGGGAGAACATACAAACTCCAAACAGAAACGCCAACTGAGCCGAGGCTGGACCCAGCGACCTTCTTGCTGTGAGGCGACAGCACTACCTACTGCGCTATTGCATTGCTCTTTTCAGTGTATTTGCAAATGTTAAATCTTATAGTGAGCAGTTACCATTTCTTTTCTGTTTTCTTTCGGTGTTCATCTGAAGTGTTTTGTATACCATGTGTCATTTGCCGCCAGCAGGTTTAGTGACCCTTAGAATTTTTCAAATGACTTCATATTTGTGAATCATGAAGAATCGTGTTTGTTATATCAAAATAAAAACAATTAAATAAATGATTCTGTCTGTCTGTGTGTGAGTGTGTGTGTTATGATTTCTATTTGACTCTACAGATCTTCTCAAATGAAGAAATTATTTTCTGTTTCTCAAACCCCCACACAGGGTTTTATCAGTGTGTATGCTTGCTTTCACATGTCTAAGTTGGGGAAGAATTGAGTAAAACTGCTTAAAAGTAAACACTGCAGGGAAAGTCCAATTTGTTCTAGTGAACCGTTTGAACTTATTGGTCATCTTTCATGTATTTTTATGGAAAGTCTGATTCATTCTAACAAACTGGGTTGTAATGAACAGTTCTCACTCTCTCTTTTCCATATTAGACACCGATGGAGAGTAATTACTGATGTGATTAATTATCTTGAACAGTTGAAAAGTCACATTCATTATTGTCAAGATCAACTTTATATACAGTTGATGTCAGAATTATTATCCCCCCTTTGATTTTTTTTTCTTTTTTAAATATTTCTTAAATGGTGTTTAACAGAGCAAGAACATTTTCACAGTATGTCTGATAATATTTGTTCTTTTGGAGAAAGTCTTATTTGTTTTATTTTGGCTATGATAAAAGCAGTTTTAAATTTTGAAATACCATTTTAAGGTCAAAATTATTAGCCCCTTTAAGCTCTATATTTTTTTGATAGTCTGCAGAGCAAACCATTGTTATACGACAACATGCCTAATTAAAATAACCTGCCTAGTTAACCTAATCTTGCTCATCTCACAGCAAGAAGGTTGCTGGTTCGAGCCTCGGCTGGGTCAGTTGGCGTTTCTGTGTGGAGTTTGCATGCTCTTCCCGCATTCGCGTGGGTTTCCTCCAGGTGTTCCGGTTTACCCCATAGTCCAAAGGCATGCGGTATAGGTGAATTGGGTTGGCTAAATTGTCCATAGTGTATGAGTGTGAATGACAAGGGACTTAGCTTTAAAGAAAATGAACGATAAATGCTAGATCAGTACATAGTGAATAAAAAATTATTGTGAATTAAATTCATCCTAAAACCTCTGTGACTGTATTTGACTGTCTTAGTCAAAGAATCTTTCCAGTGAATCAGTTTCTGAATCAGATAGTCGTCTCTCATTTGGTTGATTTTGGAAATTCTGATTTATTTGATTTATTGACTCTAGTAAATAATAACAATAAAAAATTGGAGTTGGAGTTCGTTTTTTTTCTGTTAATAACTGATCATATTAAACAACTAAACAAAACGTTCTGAGGTATTTTGATTTATTCTGTATTTCAGTAAAAACATAATTTATTATTGTTTTTTTACTGTAAAACTGTAAAAAATGTATTGACAAAAATCAAGACAACAAATATTTTATAGTATTTTTCGCTCATTTTGTTGAGTTAATCAGGTTCACAGTTTTTTTTTTAATTATACAAAGTTTAACTTAATATTTTTAGTAAATTTAATTGGTGTGAGTTGAGATGACTTAAAAAAGTTTTATTCAACTAAAAAATAAGGCAGCAAGATTTGTTTTTTCAGTGCAACTTTAAAAGGCAATTTCTCTTTCTCTTCTAGTTTTATTTTCAAGCTTAAATTACAATAAACAAACATTGAGGGAGGCACGGTGAAAATGCTGTCTCACTTCAAATTTCCTAAACCTTAGCAGTGATAAAACTAAAATTCTTGTTAGCACCAAATTTACACTCTCTAAATTTGACTCCCTTACTATAGATGGAACTTCAGTCTCCCCCTCTCCTCTGGTTAAGAGTTTGGGTGTCATCCTCCACAGCTTACTCTCTTCCCAGTTTCATATTACACTGTATAACCCAAAAAGTTAAGGTAACTCAGACCATTTGAGAAAACCGATTTCAACAAACCATTTAAGTTAATAAACCTAATGATTACGGTGAACTTAATCCATTTGAGTAAACGACGCCACTTGAGCACAGTATAACCCAATAAATGAAGAGAACTCAAACCAACTGAGTACTGTAAAACCCAATAAGTTATGCCAACTCAAACCGTTTGAGGAACCTGATTGCAACAAACCATTTGAGTTAAAAACTAATCTAGATGAGTACTGCGAACTTACTCCATTTAAGTTGACGTATTGAGGTATTTAATTAACTCATTACCTTCAACACTGAGTTCAAAACTCTTTTCAAATGAGTAGAATTAACTTTCAGTCAATTTTGAATTAACTACACTCATTTCAGTTGATAAAGTTGACTGATGGGTTTTACACTGTAATAATATAACCAAGTCTGCATATTTTCATCTCTAACATAAATTTACCTTTCTCACCACTCTACCTCTTTCCTCGTATACTCGTCACTTCATACATTGATTATTGCAATTCCCTCCTTTATGGTCTCCCACAGAAATCCCTTTATAAGCTTTAACTGGTCCAGAATTCAGCTGCTCACATCATCACCAAAACTCCTTCTTTTCACCATATCACCCCCATTTTACAAGATCTGTACTGGCCTCCAATCCAACCCAGAGTCGAATATAAAATCCTTCCGCATACATTCAAGGTCATTCATTACCTCACACCTTCATTTCACCATTCATTCCCACTCCCTTAGATCCTCTACCTCCATCCACCTCTCTGTCTCGGGAGCAGAGCTTTCAGTCGCTTTGCTCCCAAACTCTGGAACTCTAATCCTCTTGACATCCGTAACATTGACCATATATACATACATATACATATATAGACACACACATATATATACATATATATATACACACACACATACACACACACACACACATATATATATATACATACATACATATATACATACATACATACATACATATATATTCATTCATTTTCTTGTCAGCTTAGCCTCTTTATTAATTGATTAAATTGATAAAAAAAGAAAAAGGAAAAAAAAAATAATAAATATATATATATATATATATATATATATATATATATATATATATATATATATATATATATATATATATATATATATATATATATATATATATATATATATTAGGGGTGTGAGCCTACACTGGTCTCATGGTTCGGTTCGGTTATGATTATCATGCCATCGATTTGGTTCAATATGATATCAATTATTTTTTCTTCACAACACAAGTATTTTTTTTTTAATCATTCTTTTTTTTTATTTCAACACAACATTTGTATTTTTAAATTCTGTCACATTTGACAAGCATTCAGTTTGTCCAATAATACAATACTGTAGCGTTGTAACAGTAGTAGTAGTATTAGCGGGAGTAGGTTAATGACCTTAGAAAAGGAACAAAATATATAAAATATACAATATTTACAATACTGACATAAACAAAACACAATTTAATGTAAATAAAGACATTTTCTTTACAAACGTTGTCTCAGTGTTTGTTAATTTACATAAATTTTCTAGTATTAATGCAAGCATTTTACTTTACAAAAACTATTTATATAAATGAACTGTATAATTAACTGAATATTGTGCACAAAATAATATAATGCACAAATATAATCAACCACAGTGCAATAAAAATAGCAGCTGTCTCCTATATTGCTCATAATTAGGAATAAGGCGATGTAAGTGACAGTCCTTTGTATTTAGAAAAAGTCATTTCTCATACCATCAGTGTGCCTGAGATGTGCTAATGTGTTTCCCTATTCTCACTCACCACAGCTTTAAACTTTCAGCGCACACCTGTGTGTGAACTCTTGTTCTGACAGCATCTTTTGGGATTATACGCTTCGTGATTCACAGCGAAAGCAAACTCAGAACTTGTCAAGAGAAAAAAAAAAAGAATAGCAATTTGATTTCAGAAATAACCTGCTGTCTATATCACTGTTGACTGCCATTAGGATATGCTGTCTTTTTATTTTACTCTTTCTGTCTGCTGTCACCGTGCCTGTTCTCCTCTGTCTGCTCCGAGCGCTGTTTCCATTACTGCCTCATTGTGAAGAGTAATTGGGTAGTCTGTGTGCAGTCCTGCGTGAGCTCTTGATCTACTTAAAGAACCTAATAAGCCTGTATTCTGCAGCCCTGCAACCAAATAAGCACTGCATTCACCGGGCTTATTAGGAGGTTAGCTTGATTTATTCACCTGTGTGTTTGTATGTGTGCTTGTGTGTGTTTCTAGCGCTAGCAAATCGCTATAACTAGGAGAAATTTAACACGGGAGTTTTAAAAATGAAGAGATGAGAGTAAAACAGTCTGCGGTTTCTGATCTTTCTGTCTAGCTATATTTAATCCTGCATTTATTGAGAGCTGGTAAAGTGGAACATTCACACTCGTTATTACTGCGGGGGAACTATCTGAAGTAGTGGTGCTACTAACTTAACTTAATAAACTTTAAATCTGATTGTTTCTGATGCTAAATGATTCTGAATAATGCAAAAAGACAAACATTTTACATGGTTTATTAAAGAGCCCATATTATGGGTTTTTGAAAATTCCCCTCCATGTAGTGTGTAACACAGCTCTAAGTGAAGTGAAGTATCCAGCTAAGGCTTAAATCTGTAAGAATACAGTGTTTAAAACTGTTGATTCATCTATAAAAGAGTCGAATCATAGTGCTTCAAACGAGTCGCCTTGATACCGACTCATTAGGTGTTTCGCCATGACGTACGAACGAAACAAAGTTTTTCACGTGCACGCGCAAACCCGGGAGATTTCAAACCTGAGGCCCCGCCCTCTGACGCAGTAACCCAGACACACACACACACACACACCCACAAACACACGCACACAAACATGCCGGTCGATTGAAGTCACATTGCAGATGGATATATTGAGTCTCTACCCAAAGATGAAACCTCAGCATTATAGCCAAGCAGTTGGAAACTACTGGAAACTTCTGGAAGCTACATGCTACAAAGAATACTTCATCTGCGTTTGTTTGTAAGGATCAGTAACTTACTGATGGACATCAGGATGGGTTTCTTCCATTTCTCAAGTGTAAGTACGTGCGGTTAAAGTTGTTGCCTCGTTGACTCTAGCTTGCAAATGTATTTAGTTGTGATTTGTTACTTGTAACCGCGTGTACTGTATCAGGTTAACTGGATATTTTATCTTATCGCGTGCAAAGTCACGTTAAAAACGCGACGCGTGCTGTTTGTTTATGGAGCTCCGTGCTAGAGTTCTGCTCCCGCGATTTATTCGGAAATTTATTCCCGCGCCGCAGAAATCTGGCGCGGGGACAGCCGCGGGAATAAATTTCCGAATAAATCGCGGGAGCGGTCGGTAACGGGTTTAATTTGGGACGGGAGCGGGCTGTCTAGCAATATCACGGATATTGCTATGCGAATTAGAAAGAGAGAGTCTGCGTGGTGCTTGTGTGTGTGTTAGTGCGCACGCGCGCGTATGAGAGAGAGAGAGAGAGAGAGAGAGAGAGAGAGCGAGCGAACGAACGAACGACAGCTTGGCTGTCTGGACTGTATACTGGGTGATTTTTGGTTGTGTTCTCCGCTCTAGCGGGACCGGGCGCGGCGGGCAGAAAACGGAGCGGGTTCTCAGGCTAAAACCTGGCGGGTGCGGGCGGAAGCGGGAGCGTTGTCATCCGGAGGTGTGTGTGTGTTTTTGTGTGTGTGTGGTATGGCCAGTACACGACTGTCTCCTTCGTTCGGTTATCCGTGGCACTATCCACTCGCCATAGTGTGGCAGCTAAAATCCACGTCTGCACTATCGAGCGTGTATGAACTGTGATTACTTTTTAAATTGCTGATTAGCTATTGGCCATTTCCCTCTCTGACTGAAGGCAGTCGACCAATCGCGACAGACTGTCATCGGTCCAATCAGCGCAGATTAGCTCCGCGCTAAGGAGGGGTTTGGGAACAAATGAATCACTGGACGATTCATACAGGAGTCGCTGGGATAATTAGGTAAAAATAAATGCAGATTATAAGACCATGAAAGTGTTTTTTGACCTTGCATGCATATTAGACTGTTGTTGGAGACCCTTACAACCAGGATATGACCCTATTTCATGTATAATATGGGCTCTTTAAATAATCTATAATACATCATCCTATACAGTATAAGTCATGGAATATTTTATATACTGTTAAAAATGGGGGGGGCACAGTGGCTCAGTGGTTAGCACTTTCACCTCACAGCAAGAAGGTCGCTGGTTTCGTGTCCTGGCAGCGTTAGTTGGCATTTGTGTGTGGAGTTTGCATGTTCTCCTCATGTTCGTGTGAGTTTCCTCCAGGTGCTTCGGTTTCCCCCCTACAATTCTAAAGACATACAGGTGAATAGAATGAACTAAATTAGCTGTATTGTATGTGTGTGAACTAGTGTGTATGGATGTGGAAGGGCATCCGCTGCATGAATCATATGCTGGACAAGTTGGCGATTCATTCCGCTGTGGTGACCGCTGATGAATAAAGGGAATAAACCAAAGGAAAATGAATATTCAAGACAAAACTGTTAGCTCTCCTGAAAATATTTATCCTGTGAAAATATTTGCTGTGCTGTTTAGGAGAGCAAGGACATTTATTTTACAACTATTATAATAAAAATAATTTCTGGAGAAAATCTTGTCTTTTAGTTTGGCTGGGAAACAGATACACTATTAAAAAAACAACTAGTCAATAACTTTAGTTTCATTAAGATGTTTTTTTTTCTTTTATTGTCTACAAAGCAAACCACTCTTGTTGACTCGCCTAATTAACCTAATTAACCTAGTTATGTCTTAAATTGCACTTTAAGCTGAACATAAGTATCTTGCATAACAACCAGTTAAATATTTTTATAGTTTTCATCATGGAAAAAAATAATAATAATAATTATATATATATATATATATATATATATATATATATATATATATATATATATATATATATATATATATATATATATATATATATATATATATATAGGCGAGTTTGCATGTTCTCCCTCCCTTCGCGTGGGTTTCCTCCGGGTGCTCGGGTTTCCCTCACAGTCCAAAGACATGCGGTACAGTTGAATTGGGTTGGCTAAATTGTCCGTAGTGTATGAGTGTGTGTGTGAATGTGTGTGTGGATGTTTCCCAGAGATGGGTTGCGGCTGGAAGGGCATCCGCTGCGTAAAAACTTGCTGGATAAGTTGGCGGTTCATTCCACTGTGGCGACCCCGGATTAATAAAGAGACTAAGCCGACAAGAAAATGAATGAATGATATATATATATATATATATATATATATATATATATATATATATATATATATATAAATATATAAATATATATATATATATATATAAATATATATATATATATATATATATATATATATATATATATATATATATATATATATATATATATATATATATATATACGAATGAATTATTTATACTATTTTGTTAAAAAATTTTATAAATAATTAAGTGTAAATAATTTTGTCTTCAAATATATATTTTACTGAAAATGTGGAAAAAATCGTTTTTATTATTATTTTTACTTTTCAGGATGACAATTTATTAAGTTTAAAGTGAATAATTTATTTTAAAAATAAATATGAAAACAGCAAAAATTAATTCAAAAATCGTTTTTTTTTTTCTCCATGGTAAAGGAACAAAGCTTCATTCATTCATTCATTCATTCATTTTCCTTTGCCTTAGTCTTTATTTCAGAGGTCACCACAGTGGAATGAACCACCAACTATTCCAGCATACAGTATGTTTTACGCAGCAGAGGCCCTTCCAGCTGCAACCTAGTATTGGAAAACACCCAAATACACTCATTAACATGCACACCTTCTTGCTGTGAGGCGACAGTGCTAACCACTGAGCCACCCTACCGCCCTTCAGATCATCATTTATATGTCATCTAAAGACATATATTACAGCTGTCATCAGATTGTTTTTTATTGTAATTAATAAAACATTTTTTTATCATGAAACTTTCACATAATTTATGTTGCTTAATACATTTATTTTATCATTATTGTTCCATTAGTGTATTACAAAAAACACTAAAATGAAAAAAAAACATTAGGTAAATTTAGTTTTACACTTGGAGACTCCTGAAGGACAAATGATGATGGAATATGAAAAGTCTTTTTAGCTATATAGGTGACACAGTGACTCAGTGGTCAGCACTGTCGCCTCACAGCAAGAAGGTCGCTGGTTTAAGTCCCTGCTGGGCCAGTTGGCGTTTCTGTGTGGAGTTTGCATGTTTCCATGTTCGCATGGGTTTCCTCCGGTGGCTCCAGTTTCTCCGATAGCCTGAAGACATGTGGTATAGGTGGATTGAATAAACTAAATTGGCTGTAGTGTATGTGTGTGATTGAGTGTGTATGGATATTTCCCAGTACTGGGTTGCAGCTGGAAGGCCATCCACTGTGTAAAACATATGCTGGATAAGTTGGTGGTTCATTATGCTCTGGCGACCCCAGATGAATAAAGGGAGAGCCGAAGGAAAATAAATGAATGAATGAACGAATGAATGTTTAGGTATATAATACAATTTTTGTTTTTCTATTCAGAACTACTAAACACTTATCCTCATATTGTTCATATGTAGAGTTTATTCATTCTCATTTACAATTAATTATTTAATCATCTAAAATTATGGATCTGCAGCAATTTATTTATTTATCCTTGAACTAAAGTCCAATTGGTTTGATTGTGTGAAACCATCTGTTTAATTTAAAGCTTTTCTTCTAATTTATATACTTGTGGAAAAAAGTCCAGTATTGTATGCATTCTTGCTGTAATGTGTGGAATCATTTGTGAATCGTTTTCTCTTCCTCAGCTCAACCCTTTGGCCAGTCAAGCAGCGGTTGCAGCAGCAGCAGCGATGGGTTCAATTGCTGGGTCACAGGTGTTTGGTAATGCTCTGTCCAGCCTGCAGGGAGTCACTGGACAACTGGTCACCAATGCACAAGGACAGGTACGAACACACATTCGCAAAGCATATTCAAATGAAAATGCACTCAAGAAATGCATGTGTAAGCTAAAGTGTGCGGCACATTAATCATAACACGAGACAAAGGACAAGTAAACATTCTCCTGTAGTAGTCTGAACATGATTTCGTTTATTAGTGAAATGTAACCCAGACAAATAAATATAGATTGGATTTTTGTGGTCAACTTTGGCTCATTTTTATTATATGATTCTGGCTATGTTTCTACAACACCACAAAAGTGAATTTAAGTATGTCTCAATGCAGTTTTTAGGTAAAATATGAACTAGAAGGCAGTAAAATATCATTGGCAATCATAATTTTTTACACAAATTACAATTAGAGGAGCAGATTAGTGACAATTAAACTATATATCAATGCAGTTATTTGTAAAAAGCTATATAAAAACTACATAACATTCAGTAAAGCACAAAATTGTAAGTGTAAATGTCTTTTAGGTTAGCAAGAATCACTTCCCTCTGCCAGACCTTTCGTATGGAAAAGGTTCCAACATATTTCATGTTTTGTTGAAATGTAGCTATACTTATAAAAAAAAAACAACAACAACACCCTCTGGATGATGTTTTAAATTAAAAGAACCACAAAAAAAACACGATTTCAAATATTGCAGAAATTTAGCCAGAATCACATACATATAAAAAGCTTTGCTTTCTAATAAACGTTTCGTATGGAAAATGCCAGCAAATTTAAAGTACAGAAACAGTATCAGGTATCTATAAAAAACAACGTTCTCTTATGAATGTTTTACATAAAAAGTGCCACAAAACATGCAAAAAAAAACATATTTACTGTCTGTTTTTCTTATTTTGTGAATCATATTTTTTTCACATTTATGCTTTTGCATTGCATTATGGAAACTTGATCTTTCCTTTAAAAGCTTTTGATGATAAAAAGTTTGAAAAAAAATGACTTTTCTTGACATTTTTAATATCAAGTTGTATATTGTCTAGGTCTGTGTTGTAAATAACGATACAAAAATCTGGTAATAGGCTGCTATTACGTTTTCTGTTGTTTTACAAACTTAGTTCTCTATATATTATTTTTTAAGTCTCAAAGTACTAAAATTTGAATAAAAGTCACTTTGTTAAGCTGTAGAGTTGAATTTTCAACATTAAAAATGAACAGAGCAGATATGACACTCCTAGAATGTAACCGTAAATAAATCGAAACTTGTGAAGCACAAAATATGAAACTGTTAATTAACAGACATGTTCACAGTGTAGGCAAAATTTACCTACATTTGAAAAAGAAAAAAAAAAAGCAACGCCCTCTAGTGGACGTTTCATATGGAACGTGCCACGCTACATATTTCAGGTTTCGCAGAAATGTAGCTTGAATCGCATACCTACCAAAACAATGCTCTCTAATGGATATTACATATTGAAAGTGTCATGAAACATACCAACGTTCTTCAGGTTTTGCATAAA
Source organism: Danio rerio (assembly GCF_052040795.2). Taxonomy (NCBI): domain Eukaryota; kingdom Metazoa; phylum Chordata; class Actinopteri; order Cypriniformes; family Danionidae; genus Danio; species Danio rerio. The sequence goes on from NC_141044.1 coordinate 10,794,067, forward strand.
TGTAGCCAGAATCACATACTAATAAAATCAATGCCGTCTAGTAAACGCTTCATGTAAAAAGTGCCTTGAAACATAACACTGTTTTTCAGATTTTAAAGAAACATGATCAGAATTGCATGCCTATTAATAAAACACCATCTAGTGAATGTTTCATTTGCAGAGTGCCTCAGATTGTACCAACATTTTTCAGGAGTTGCAAAAACGTAGCAAGAATCACATACCTATAAAATGCGATGCCCTCTTGTGGCAGTTTCAAATAAAATGTACCACGAAATGTACCTGCATGTTTCAGGTTTTGCAGAAACGTAGCCAGAATCACATACTTATAAAATGCAATGCAGTCTAGAAAACCTTTCATATGAAAAGTGCCTCAAAATGTAACACTATATTTCATATTTTGAAGAAACATAATCAGAATCTTGAACTATAAATGAACCAACACCCTCTAATGAATGTTTCATATGGAAAGTTCCCAAATTGTAAAAAACAAAAGCATTTTTTCAGGAGTTTCAGAAACATAGCAAAAATTACATACCTATAAAAAACTATGGCCTCTGGTAAGTGTTTCATAAAATGTACCATGAAAAGCAGAAATCACATACTTATAAAAAGCAATGCAGTCTAGTAAACGTTTCATGTAGAAAGTGCCTCTAAACGTAACACTGTTTTTCAGATTTTGAAGAAACATAATCGGAATTGTGTACCTGTTATTAAAACAATGCCCTCTAGTGAATGTTTCATATGTAGAGTGGCTTGAATTGTACCAACATTTTTAAGAATTCGCAGAAGCATAGCAAGAATCGCATATCTACAGTATAAAAAGCATTCCCCTTTAGTGGATGTTTCATATGGAAAGTGTCAAGAAACATACATTTTTTTTCAAGATTTGAAGAAACATAGCCAGAATCATTTACCTACAAAAAATACAACGCCCTCCTGTGGATGTTTCATATATGAGCCACGAAACATAGCAACATCAGGTTTCGCAGAAATGTAACCTGAGTCACGTACCTACAAATACAATGCTCTCTAGTATATAATCCGAAACTTACCAACATTCTTAAGGTTTTGCATAAGCGTAGCCAGAATTACATACTCATAAATTGCAATGCCATCTAGTAAATGTTTCATATGAAAAGCGCCTCGAAAAACGTAACACTGTTTTAGAAATTTTGAAGAAACATAATTAGAATTGGGTACCTATTAGCTAAGTTAAGGGAAATGGCACCAGTTAGCTAAAGTTTTCTTTCCCAAACGCACGTTTTAGATCCCTTTTATCAAACTTAAGTTAATGAACTGATTCTTTCACTATGTTAGACTTGTCGCAATACAAAATTTTGGCACTGAAATAAAAAAAAAACTGTCCATTTCCCGTTAACATTTCGGCACTGTTCAGTGTTTCCTCAAGGATTTTTTCCAGCTGTGGCAGCAGGTCTTTTACATAAATCTACCAACTACCTATGGCGTTATTTCAATGACAAATGGAGAAATGTGGGGAGCGCAGTATTACAATTCGGGATTGCATGTATGTAACGTTAATACGAGCATGCCAATCTTTTTGTTTGCGCACCGATTTCTTCTGCTCGTGCACAAAACTTATTGATTCCTTCTTGACCTTTCAGGAGTCGCAGAAACATACCAAGAATCATATACCTACTGTATAAAAAGCAATACCCTCAAGTGGATGTTTTCAATAGATAGTGTCACCAAACATAAAAGTGTTTTTCAAGATTTGAAGAATCATTTACCTATAAAAAAAACAGCGCCCTCTTGTGGATGTTACATATAGAAAGTGCCAAGAAACGTACCAGCGTATTTCAAGTTTTACAGAATCACACATTATGAATGAGTTTAGGTTTTTCGCAGACCATCTCTAGCCCTGTTTGAGCGAGCCCGAGAGGGGCGTTGTGTTTAGATTGGACAGCAGCGTGGGAGTGCAGGGGATAAAATGCTGACCTTGTCATATTTACGGGGCCGGCTGCAGAATTGTTCCATCAGTATCCAGAGGCTTGAACGATGAGGCTTGTCAGACCAGAGCCCTATCTAATGAATCATCTTATCGCAGGTGCGCACCGCTCCCATATTAAAGGAAAGATTGTATAGCCAATGTGCCCTTTCATGCTACAGACGGCATTATTTACCTTAACCCTTGTCTCATTCCCCTCCGCGCATTGACACTTTCTCTTCCGTAATATGACGGAAAGTGTTGTTTGAGAAATTGTACTCTAGGGCCTCTTCATGTAACCTACCAGCTCTGATTGAAGGTTTTATGGGTGCTTTTAACAGTTTTGGCTGTAAATGTAATCAAAAATATGTAATGAGGTTTTATATGTTAAAAGAACCATAGAATTGTACATGGTGTGGACATTTCGATAAATGGGCTACAAGAAAGGAGGAAATGGGATCTGTATATGTTGTTTATGCCAAAGCTATGCATCAAATCAAATTCATTTATAACTTAGCAGAAGAAGCTTGGTAGACACTGGAAGCTTTGTGTGTGTGTGTGCGTGCGTGTATGCATGCGTGCATGTTTGTGTGTGTGTAGATTTTGCTTTAATGCCAAAATTCATTAGAATACTAAATTCACTATTAAAAAATGCTGGGTTCCACACTATCAATTTATGTTAAGTCATCATGAAACGATTAAGTTAACGTATTAGTTGTTACAAATTTATGTGGATTAATCATAGTTGTCCCCTAAAACTCTAGAATTGTGTTGTTTCAGCTCAATTTAAATTAGTTTGAACAAACAGATAGTGTGTTTTTTTTTAAAGTTTTTAAAGTTTACGTTTTTGGAGATATTTTGTAAATATCTTTGTGCATTTATAATTAGTGATTAGCATTGGTAGGCACTTCATTAGGACAACTTTAAAGGTTATTTTTCTCAGTATTGTGAAAATTTTAACCCTCAGATTCCAGTTTTTCAAGTTTTTCAAGTATTTTGATCAAATAGTGTTCAATGTCCACTGTTTATTTATTCAGATTTCAGATGTATAAATCACAAATTCAAAAAATAAGACATTTATGGCTGGTACTGGCTCACATATCAGATCGAAAGTTTAAATATTTCTTAAGAAATTATTTTTATTTACTATAATAAAATTACTACAAATGTAGACAGCGGCTTGGTGATTGCTGCGGCTTGGTGGTTGGCTGTTGTCTTACAGCAGGAAGGTCACTGGTTCGAGACATTTCTGTATGGAGTTTGCATGTTCTCTCCATGTTACAAAGACATACGCTATAGATTAATTACAGGAGTGTGTATGAGAGTGTGTTCCCAAGAATGGGTTGCGGCTGGAAGGGCATTCGCTGCGTAAAACATGAGCTGGATAAGTTGGCGATTCATTCCAATGTGGCGACCCCAGATTAATAAAGGCACTAAGACAAAAAGAAAATGAATGAGTGTCCATTGTCCACAGTTTCAGATTTCAGTAACCACACTGAACTGAGCTAAACTGAACTTATATATAACACAAAACTGAACTGACAGTTTCAATTTATTCTGATCTTCTATGTGAAGCTGCTTTAACACATTTTACATTGTAAAAGCACTAAACAAATAAAGGTAAATTAAATTGAAATGAATGTATAAATCACAAAAAGACTAAACACTAATGTCTGGTTTCGTGGTTCAGGGTCACATATCGGATTGAAAATTTAAGATATTTATCAGGGAATTATTTTTATTTACTATAATAAAAATTACTAAAAATGTAGACAGTGGCTTGGTGGTTGGCTGTTGCCTTACAGCAGGATGGTCACTGGTTTGAGCCATTTCTGTGTGAAGTTTGCATGTTCTCTCCATGTCACAGTTCAAAGACATGTAGTATAGGTGAATTGGATTAATTGGCCATAGTTTGTGTGTGTGAAGGTGTGAATGATTCCCAGCACTGAGGGTTGTACTTGTTTTCCCCCACATGTCCAAAGACATGCGCTATAGGTAAAGTGGTTAAGCTAAATTGTCCTTAGTGTATGAGTGTGAATGAAATGTATGGGTGTTTCCCAGTGATGGGTCACAGCTAGAAGGGCATCCGCAAGAAAAATATATGCTAGATAAATTGGTGGCTCATTCTCAGTGGGTGACCCATGACAACGAAGGGAATAAGCCGAAGGAAAATGAGGGTAAATTAAGACATTGAAAACTCAATTACTGATAATAAAAACATATTAAGAATATTAATAAACATCAATGAATCTCTAGTTTAAATAAGTCAAGTCAAGTTGGCTTTATTGTTATTTCAGCAATATACAGTGCAGTACACAGTCAAACGAAACAATGTTCCTCCAGGACCAAGGTGCTTCATTACACAACATAAATTGAAAACATAACACAGGGCTGTGCACCACTATATAAAAATATATTAAAAATAAATAAAAATTAGAATGAGAGCGCAAAGTGTGGTTTGTGCAATATTTAGTGCAAATAACAGAGACAGAACAACACTGACCAGTGCACTACTGATGTTGTGCAAATATTAGACCAGATATAAATACTGTACATGTAAGTATTTGTCTTTCAGATAGAAATGTTGTACAGAGCAGTGTAAAAAATCATTTGTGCAAATATATATCTGTCAATTTCTATCCATTAATTTGTTCGTTAACAGCTGTTTTGTGGTTAAAAAAAATCAAAAATTAAAATTAAAATAATCATTATAAATAAATATTACAGAAATGTATATCATTTTAAAATAATTCTGTGAAAGTTATCTATCTCAGTCTGTACTAAAATGTTAAGCAGCGCAATTGTTTTCCAAATTGACAATAATAAAAATATTTCTTTGAGTTCATCAACATATAACAATAATTTGAAGAGTAATGGCTGCAAAAAAATAAAATAAAAAAATAAATAAATAATATATAATATATATATATATATATATATATATATATATATATATATATATATATATATATATATATATATATATATATATATATATATATATATAATTTATTTTTTTTATTTTATTTTAATATATATAAATATAATATATATATATATATATATATATATATATATATATATATATAATCAGTATATTGTTAGTACTTTTTGTTTTCAATAAAATAAATGCTTTTTTTATAAGAGAGTTGTTTCAAAAACATGAAAAGATCTGACTCCAACCTTTATAAAATCTGTATCATTTTGTGTAATATTTATTATCATTATTAAACTCTTTTTGTAAAACTTGTTATGTAAATATAAATGTGCTTATGTGCATATACAGTTGAAGTCAGAATTATAAACCACCCTGTTTAATTTTTTGCTCCAATTTCTGTTTAATGAAGAGATTTTTTAAACATTACTGAACATAATAATTTTAATAACTCATTACTAATAACTTTAAATTTAAATAACTTTAAATTTATTTTATCTTTGCCATGAAGACAGTACATACTATTTTACTGCATATTTTTCAAGACACTAGTATTCAGCCTAAAGTGACATTTAAAGTGTTAACTAGGCAGATTAGTTTAATTAGGAAAATTATTGTATAACAAAGGTTTGTTCTGTAGACTACCGAAAAAATATATAACTAAAAGAGGTTAATAATATTGACCTTAAAATGTATTTTAAAAAATTAAAAACTACTTTTATTCTAGCCTAAATAAAAACAAATAAGACTTTCTCCTGAAGAAAAAAATATTATCAAACATCCTGTGAAAATTTCCTTGCTTTGTTAAACATCATTTAAGAAATATTTAAAAAAGAAAAAAAATCTAAAAGGGGCCAATAATTCTGCTTTTTTTAACTGTATATTCCATACTTGTTCGGCATATGATAAATTGTCGCTCATTTGAGCTGCCGCACAAATGCTGCCAAGTGTGCGCATGCATGTTGTACGTTAGACGTTACCTAACGAACTGGTAAGGCCTTGTCTTTTCTGAAGAAGCCTGGAGGGCTTGGCTGGACGTATCGGCATGGCGGTGCCGTTGATGGGATGCGCTGTGTGTTTGTAGTGTCGTGGCGGCTGACACTGGCTGACATAATCAGGTCACTGAGACGGTCAAAGCCCAGGGCTACAGGCTCTGCTCTCTACCTTATTACTGACGTGCATTATTCAGTTGGAGTCTGCTAAAACACCCACCACCCTTTTGAGGCTTGTCCCCACCGCCCTTCTTTTACTTTTAACATTAAAATGATACTAATACAGGCCTCAGACGTGGCCAGGGGAACAGCAGATGCTGCCACACACCAAAAAAGCAAAGAAAAAGGACAAGGCAATGTGTTGTTTTATAGCTAAGCATTCTTTGTTTGGTTTGGGTGTTGATTTAGCTCTTAGGCATTAATGCTGGGATGATAGTAGATTACTAAAATAACACAAATGTGGCTTTAAGCACAAGCTATAAGTAGTAGAGTGTTCCCTCAGCTGCAGCACAGCTGAACATTGCCTCATTTTACATGAGAGATTGTGTTTGAAAATAATACATCGCCTGTTTGTGGAGAATTCAGAGTGTTAATGGTGCAGGAATGCTGAATGCTTTAAATAAGCTAGATGACTTCTTGAATATGACTTGGCATGATCACTTTAGGGCGACACAGTGGCTCAGTGGTTAGCACTGTCGCCTCACAGCAAAAAGGTCACTGGTTCGAGTCCCAGCTGGGTCAGTTGGCATTTCTCTTTGGAGTTTACATGTTCTCCCCATGTTGGTGTGGGTTTCCGGGTGCTCCGGTTTCCCCCACAGTCCAAAGACATGTTGAATAGGTAAATTGAATTAGCTAAATTGTCTATAGTGCATGTGTGTGAATAAGTGTGTTTGGATGTTTCCCAGTACTGGGTTGCAGCTGGAAGTGCATGCGCTGTGTAAAACATATGCTGGATAAGTTAATGGTTCATTCCACTGTTGGGATCCCTGATGAATAAAGGGACTAAGCCGAAGGAAAGTGAAGGATCACTTTAATGATATTATGACAATTTTTTACTTATTCATAAGACTGTCTTGATATCTTTATAATCATGACACATGTCATAAATGTGAATGACATTCTATACATGCTTATGACAACCAATATTAAGTGTCATTCGCTCTGCTATTAAATTTTAAATTCAAAGGTGAAATTGTTTGAGATGTCATTGCTAGGACAAGTTAACATAAACACAATAACCTTTGTCATGACAGCTTCATATCATGACGACAACATAACTTGTCATAAATCTGACATAAACATGATTGTCATGAGTCCATTATTATTGTGTCTTGAATTTATTGTAAAATGTCTCATGAAAAGTGTTGACTCTGTCAAATTAATTTATTAAAGTCTCATTTATATTTCATTTACATTTTAATGAGAAAATAAATGTGTACCACGGTAGTTAAGGTCCAGAAAATTATCAATGATGCTGTTATAAAATTTATTTTTACCACAGTTATTGTAACGTAATTTTGGTGGCATTTTTTGTGTGGAGTTTGGATGTTCTCCCCGTATTCGAGTGGGTTTACCTCAAAGTTGTATGTTCAGTGAATGTGTGTGACTCGGCGTGTATGGGTGTTTCCTGTTTCCCAGTGATGGGTTGCACTGTGTTGCGCAGGTTCCGCTGTGGTGACCCCTAATAAAGGGACTAAGCCGAAATGAAAATGAATCACAACTATTGAAAAAAAATAAAATAACATCATTTAAATATTTTTTCTGTTGTCTACATTCAGTATTTGTTTTATAAAGGCCCATTTGTTATTAGCCCAGTTCTCTCTTCAATGATTACCACCAACACAAAGGGTATGTATATCACATTTATGCAAGTAATTCATTCAGTAAGCCCCTTATTTCTTAGGGGTCGCCACAGGGGAATGAACAGCCAACTATTTCAACATCTGCAGCGATGCCCTTCCAGCCGCAACCCAGAACTCGAAAAAACTAAAAAAATATAACCTTTATTTGACTTGTAATTATCTACATAATTACAGTTCTTTGGAATCGTTATATCTCTGCAAGAGTTCACAATTTGAGCACAAGTTCTGCATGAGCACTGATTTAACCATTTACTTTTCTATATAATACTTCAAGTCTTATTCAAAGTATTTGTCTTCACGCTTGAAACTATTAAACAAAAACATATAAACATTTTAAGCCTGTATTTTAAGACAAATTATTACATTAGAGAAGCTGTTAAACTTGTTTGTTTTGTACTTGTAGATTAATTTAAACTATTGGTAATAGCCAGTGGTGGAAAGAGTACTGAGAAATCATACTCAGGTAAAAGTACTATTACTTACCCAAAAATGTAGTGCAAGTAGGGTAAAAGTATCTGTTGTAAATATTACTTAAAGTATGAGTAAAAAGTAGCTCTTTCAAAAGTACTCAAATTAGTATTAAGTATTACACTGGGAAAGGTTGATGTGTTTACATGCAATTTCTGCATGTGTGTGAAAACGTAACATTCTGTAGTGCATTTAGTGATTGTTTAAGGGCATTTCAGTCATCATACCGTAAACATTCGTCAACTTCTCATCAATGAAATACAGTCTTATCCAGGTGTATTGGATTACCAAACTCTGTCCAGGAGGGCCTGTCAAGTTTAGCTCCAACTTGCTTCAACACACCCTGTCAGAAAGTTTCTTATATCTAAGATGAGCTTGATTAGCTGGTTCGGGTGTGTTTGATTTGGGTTGGGATCGGACTGAAATTGCAGGACTGATCATTCTACTTGTGTCAATCCCCATAGGCAAGAAAAAAAAAAGTAAAATTACCAATACAGCACTAAAAAGGTACTCAAGGGAAAGTAAAAGTACTACTTAGTAAATTACTATTCCTGAAACCTATTTAGTTACAGTCATGAGTATTTGTAATTTGTTACTTTACACCACTGGTAATAGCAGTTTTGCTGTTGCTGTTATTAATAAAAAGACTTAAAGTTTTTAAATCTGAGGATGAAGTTTAACATAAATACCACTCTTTCTCAACACATTCTTTTTTTTAAGATGGCTGAAAGTCCAAAAGTAGAATGTTCAGTTCAGGACTGCAGCAATGCATCAAAATCAGAAGTAGAACATTAAATAAATTTAATTTCTGCTCATGGAGACATAAACATACAAAGAATTTATATTTTTGTTATTGTTGAAATGTGTTTAACCCTAATGTTTTACTATAAAATAAACTATTGAATGATTTTATTTAATACAACAAATTATTATTATTATTATCATTACACAAAAAAGGTGTAATGTCCTCTTCAAAAATTCCAGTTGTTGAACGTATTACTGTAAATAAACTTTCAGTAAGAGTAATGGGATAAAAAGCTTGATTAATGGATGAATGAGTGGACAGGTATTAGAATTACTATTGATATTACTAGCATGTCAGTAATGATTCTTTTTTAGTGATTAAATAATTAGATAATTATAAATAAATACAATTATGTCTTATTATTTAACAAGTTATTCCTTTAACTGAATCAGAAAAAGCTGTGTTTGACCGTTTCTGATCTGTGTTTCTGTCTCCGCGGCGTGTGTTAGAAGTTTGGAATTCTCTCTCAATATGTGTCCCCATCCTATTCCCCTCCAAACAGCGGGCAGTAGGGCAGAAAATGGGCAGGGATATTGCCTGGCGGCCATGGCTAACGCTGAAGATTGGCCTGGCTGCAGGAAGAGATGACATTCCCTAGGAATCACTGCCAGTATAATCCTAATGAGTTCTGCTCAAAGAGGAGAAACAGAGGGAGAAAGAGAGGGGGAAAAGAGAAAGGGAGATGAATGCTCGTCACACTGTAAAACACACATATAATGCAGAGGAACGGAAGCAAGTCTTTAAATAAGAACTAGAACAAACTTTTATTGACAGACAGATGCAGTGGTGGAACTACAGTTTTATACATGAAGTGGACAAAGGGTGTCTCTGGCTGTAGGGGGGCTATAGACTATGGCAGACAAGTAGATTACAGTTATACCCTGATACCAGAAACCACAAACACATTCATTGTTGAATACACATTACAGTTAGCTGTACAATCTTAATCATTCATTTGTTTTCCTTCGGCTTAGTTCCTTTATTTATCAGGGGGTGCTAAAGCGGAATGAACCGACAACTTATCCAGCATATGTTTTACACATTCAACCCAGTACTGGAAAACATCCATACACACTTATTCACACACATACAATTTAATTTATTCAATTCCCCTACACAGTCTTTGGACTGTGGGGGAAAATGGAGCACCCAGAGGAAACCAATGCAAACATGGGGAGAATGGCTCTAAGGCAACAGCGCTAACCACTGAGCAACTGTGTCACCTGTACAATCTTAGACTAATGTGCAACTAACATAGGGACTTTTTTTGTAAAGTTGCTAAAGGGGTAAAGTTGTCATCTTTTGCATGTTTTAAACCTTTATAAGTTTCCTTTCTTTTGTTTAGCACAAAAGAAGATATTTAAAAAAAAATGTTAATAACCTGTGACTTCCATTCATTTTTTCGATACTATGATCCTACATACATGATGCTATACCTGATACTACTCAAGTCAATAGTATTTTTATCCCTCTTCAAAATATATTGTTTGTGTTCAGCAGAAGAAAAAAATGTAAGGGTTTGGAACCACTTGAGGGTGCATAAATTTTGAGTCAATTTTCTTTATGCTTTGAAGGGATAGTTCACCCAAAAATAAAAGTTCTGTCATCATTTACTCAACCTTTACATGTTTCAAACCTTTATGAGTTTCCTTTCTTCTGTTTAGCACAAAATAAGATATTTTGAAAAGTTTTGAAAACCTGTAACCATTTACTTCCATATTGCTAGCTTTTTGATACTATGATACTACATACTACATGATGCTACACTTGATACTACTCAAGTCAATGAAATTGTTTATTTCTATTCAAAATATATTATTTGTGTTCAGCAAAGAAGAAAAAAATATATAAGGGGTTGGAACCACCTGAGGGTGAGTAAATATAGAGTCAATTTTTACTAGATCCTTTAAAGGGATAGTTCACCCAAAAATAAAAATTCTGTCATTTACTCACCTCATAAAGGTTTGGAACCACTTGAGGGTGAGCTAATAGTGTGTAAATTTTTACTTTACCTTTTAAGAGGAAAGTTCACCCAAAAATGAAAATGTGATCATGCTTGATTTAATTATTTTTTTTTTTTCTGTTGAACACATACACAGTTATTTTGGAAAAAAAGATTGAAACTGTTAGCCCCTGATATCTATAGATTTTCTTCTATGTGTTTCAATGGTTACTGGTTTCAACATTCTTTGAAATATCTTCTTTTGTGTTCAACAGAACAAAATCTGGAAAAAAAGTCAATGGTGGGTTAAATGATGATATTATTTAATTGTTTTGGGTGAACTGCTGTAACCCATCAAACTAACTTCAAACTTTAAAGATTTGCCAAAATTTGAATCAGCTTAGAATGATAATCCTGCTAGGACTAATTCATTATAAACTTGTGATACATTATTGGTTCAATTGGATGTAATATTTTGCAAATGTTTTCTCTCTAAAGTATGTTTTAGAGAAAAGAGTATAGAGTATAACTCTATAGAGAACTAAGTACAGAGTTTGTCAACTAAATGTCTTTTCTGAGGTTAATAAGGTGTCATATTGTTAACAAGTTTTTTTTTTATTTGAACTCTTTTGATGTAGTTCATAGTAATACACTGTTTATATTAATGCACGGATTTCCCATTTAAGATGTGCTGTTTCTAAACAGTTGTTTATTTGTATTTATTTAGTTCAGATGTGCCCCTTTTTGCTTAAACTGAACGTTAAATGCTGTTAGGCCACTTTAAAAAGGATCGAAACAGAATTATCATTTACACAATTTGAAAGCTGCTTGTGTCCTATCAGAATTAACATGCTCTGTTTTGTTTGTTAGCACATTGTCTTTTTTCTGCGAGTGTGAGGGTCAGTTGTGTCATTGCAGCATGCAAAATTCATTGCTTTGTAAAGATAAAGCTAAAAGAAATGCTTCTTTTGGTAATATAAAATGAAAATTGAGATTTCCAGCAGTGAATTAAATTTCAGGGTGACACATGAGATGGCCAATCAGATGACGGAGTGTTCTATTTCACCATGGACACCCCTTTAGCTCCATCACTGGAAGTATGACAAAATATATGGACCCATTTAGAATTTAGTTATTCTTTTATCTCCTGCTTTTTCAGGCAGGTGTTCCTCATGAGGTTAAACCACATGATCAGATTTAAGTGTAGCTCAGGCTCATGCTAGAATTGGAGACGATGTTTCAGGAGATTGTTTACATCAAACATTCAACGTGATTGAGTCACAGGCAAGCACATTTGTATCACATGGTTTTACCAAATCAGAGGGATTTTTATTTGGTGCTTATAAGGATTTATGAGAAACATGTCAACTCTAACCTGTCAGACACTGGTGGAAACCAGATTTAACTTAATTTGTCCCTCAGCAAAAATTTTTATTCCAGCTTAGCTGCTTTAAGACAATAAACATACATTATAAACAATTTTTACTCCTAAAACCTAAAAATGTAGTTCAGAAAAATATCATTTAAAATTATTTGTTCTTAAATTTGAAACACTTTGTCCTTCATATATATATATATACTGTATATATATATATATATATATATATATATATATATATATATATGTGTGTGTGTGTGTGTGTGTGTGTGTGTGTGTGTGTGTGTGTGTGTGTGTGTGTGTGTGTGTGTGTGTGTGTGTGTGTATATATTCATTATTTATTTTTTGATTCACTCTGAAACATAAAAAAAGACATATTAAAGGATATTTCTGTTGTTTTGTTCATACAGGGAAAGTCAATCAGGTTTTTTTTCAGAATTTACTCTAAATAGATTGGGGACTCTATTTTGACGATCCATGCGCAAAGTGCATTGTACACACAGACATCCATTAGCCTATACATAATTAGTTCTAGTATCCAGCAAATGAATAAATAAACAATAATAACGAAGTGTGCAATACACACGCGATACCCCATATGGTCTAAAACCTGACAGGTGGGCAAATCTAAGCTTGTTTTTTTAATAAAACAAATATATATATAAAAAAAAGCCTCCCGAGATGAAGAAGGCATGAAGGCGGTTGTTTTTATATTTGTAAGCTAGAAAATAATAATTTTTGTAATATTTTAATTCTTTATTTTTTCACATTTGTAAATATGTTTGCGTATTGCTGTACATCCTATGTATTAAGCAATGTTTAAGCGAGCTGCGTAACTAACGCGCTCTGCGCTGGACTTTAGACCAGCTTTCATCTGGTCTATTGTGTAGCCAATTATAGTTTCTCAAAATAGCAACGCACCAGCAACAGTCCTCAATACACCTCCTTTTTTAGACCAGAGCGCCTATGGGCGCACATATGAGCACAAATGCATTTGCTATTTAAACAGCGTAGCGCAAGACATCAAAACAAGTCAGGCATCGAGCTAAAACTAGCAAACAACAATTGCGCCGCATTGATATGATAGGACCCTAGGTGTGTCCCAAACTGCATACTTACACACTATTCTATTCTATTCTATTCTATTCTATTCTATTCTATTCTATTCTATTCTATTCTATAGTATGAATAGTAAAAGTAGTGCATTTCCACTAAACCTTAAAAAAGTGCTTTATATAAACATACACACACACACACACACACACACACATAAATACCTGGATGATGTACTTATTTGGAAATGAAGTGTATTAAAACAGAATATTGAACACCATGTACTCGTTGTCACAGTTTGCTTTTATAGTGAAAGCTATCGGGGGGCTAAAGTTGAATTGCTTTATTTATTTTGGACTATGTAAGCAAAATGATCTAATGGACTTTGTACTCATGACAGTTAAAATTAGTTTTTACATTTACATTTATTTAACTAATTTGGCAATCCTTCAATATCAGCTTGCAAAGGTTTGAATTTCCACTTTATAATTTTTATTTTATTATAATAATTATTGTTTCATTTAGGACTACACTAAACTCAATTCAATACATGGTTAAGTATATAAGTGCCTATAGTGTTCAATGTGTCACTTGGGATTTAACTGTTATTTTATGTTCCACAAGACAAACTTTATTTTAATAACATATTCATAAAGAAATTCATAATGAATCAGCCTTCTGAATAAATCAGCTGAATAAATAACTTACTAGTAATTGTGGTTTACCTACATATTTAAAAGTGTAATTGCATTTATATTTAATACTTTCATATTTGTAAAATAAAAATGTCTTTCACTTGATTTTACTATAACCAACCCTGTAGAATTTTATTGTATGGTATTTAATTAATCTTACAAGTAAATAGTTTGATATGAAAGATATGCCATACATTTATTAAGGTTAAAAACAATAGTTTATATTTTATGCCCATTTATAGTGGGCATAAAAGACTCCATTTAGGCATAGTATTTAATACTAAAGCTAAATAATCAGAAAATTTACTTCTAATCAAGATCAATATCCAGAAGCCAATAAATTAAACATTCAACTTGACACATACACACTGAAAAAGACTTTTGCTCTTTGTTTCTTCATACATTAATTTTCCTTTGGCTTAGTCCCTAAATTATCAGGGGTCGAATGAATCACCAGCTATTCCGGCATATGTTTTAAGCAGTCCTTCCAGCTGCCACCCAGTACTCTGAAACACCCATACACGCTTGCATTCTCCAAACAGAAATGCCACCTGGCCCAGGCCGGGACTTGAACCAGCGACTTTATTGATGTGAAGCTACAGTGCTAACCAGTGAGCCACCATGCCGCCTTGCTGTAGGGTCAATCTACTTATTTAAAATGAGCTTAAGCAACACAATTCTTGAGGTTTTATTGGGCAAAACTTTATTGTTTTATGTTTAATCCACATAAATATGTAAAAACTTATAGGCTAACTTCATTCCTACTTGTTGTCCCAACACAAATTGGTTGTGTGAAGCCAAGATTTTTTACAGTCAGGTAAATGTAGCAAACAATACAACAATGTAGTCTGCATAATTTAGAAGTCTCACCACAGCACACACTACTAAATGCAGGCTTACAGCATAATTGATAAAACTACAAAAAAAAACAAAAAAAAAAAAACAAATCAAATCTCAGAAACTTCAAAACGCATCAAATATCACTGAGAACATTGTTTTTAAACTGTTTTGGGCAGCAGGTAATGTTGTAATTCTAAAGTCCTGTAAGCTATAGTGAGCTGAGAGCGCTGTGAACAGGACTATTCAGAGCAGCCCGGGACAGTATGTAGCTGTCAGCCCATGTGCTGTATTATTGCCCGTGTTAGAGCAGCCACTTAGTCCAATGAGAGTGAATAATTGAGCGGAACAAGCCCTGAGACAAGACGGCATGCAAATGCCATGTCGGGGGACACGAGCGCCACACCGCACAATAAAATATGCTAAGTGGCAGGAGAGAGGGCCGCGGAGGATTGAGAGGGAGCGATAAAGAGCGACAGAGGGAGGGAGAGAGAGAGAGATAAATTATCTGTCGCTTAATGCGAAGCAACGCAACCAAATGAGCCGTGGTGAGGGTGAATTACACATAGTCAGCCCTCCTTTTTTCCACCGCTCCATCGTCATTATGTCAAAGAGAGAGGAGGGAGAGGAACGGTCAGAGATTATACAGATGCAGAGCTTGTTAGCGCAGCTGGGGGTCCGCTGGCAGACCTGGGTAAATTATATGCGATAGATCAATGGTGCTTTTTCTGTCTAGGTGTTTGAACACACACGCCACATTCTTACAGAAAAGTGTTCTTTAACACTTTATGTACCTCCCGGCTCTATTTTTAAGGGGTTTTGGCCTTTTGATTTTTTGTGCTAGACTGGAGTTTCAGTACTTTAATGCGTCAGCAATCCATGTGCGTAACACTTCAAGGCCTTCACCCTTTTTCTGACCTTTTCTTCTCTGTAAAAAAAAAATGATATGACAAAAAGTCATGAAAACAAATGTTTTATGCTACTTTAGCTTGTTACAATAACATGACAAGTTTAACTTGATAGTTTTGTCAGTTTGACTGATGTAAGATAGAAACTTACTAGAGAATGAATAGTTAATCTGACGGGGTATATTTACAGTATATAAGTCTATTTTAAGATTAATTTATTGTTGAAGACAAAAACAAATAAAAATTTAGACTTTAGATTAACTTAATATTATGTTTTGTAAAAGATTGTATCATTTTGACTAAAGAGAGAGAGAGAGAGAAAGAAAGAGAGGTTTCATTTTTAATTGAAAGACTTATGAAGATTCCAGCTTGATCCATCTTTAAGGACACAGAATGTACAACCTATTTTACGGATGTAGTTTAAAATGATGTCAGGTAAAACAGAAAACACACTTTGAAATATAGGTTCTTTATTGGCATCAGTGGTTCCAGAGAGAACATTTTACATGTGTGAAACTAAAGGCGAATGACACAGGAATGTGAAATGTGCTTTTTTTTTTTTTGCAGAAGAAGACCAGAAACATCTACGCAATGATTCAAAAATTCAGTTTAGTTTAGTTTAGTTCAGTTCAGTTCAGTTCAGTTCAGTTCAGTTCAGTTATTTAGGTTTGTTTCATTCAGTTTAAATCAGTTAGTTAGTTTAGTTTAGCTCATTGAGTTTAGTTTAGTTCAGTTCAGCTCAGTCTGTTTAGTTCAGTTCAGTTGGTTTGGTTTGTTTTAGTTAAATTTGTTTATTTCAGTTCAGTTTGATTAGTTCAGTTCAGTTCAGTTTAGTTTAGTTTAGTTAGTTTGATTTGGTTTGGTTTGATTCATTCAGTTCAAATCAGTTCAGTTAGTTTAGTTTAGTTTAGTTTAGTTTAGTTTAGTTTAGTTTAGTTTAGTTTAGTTTAGTTAAGTTTAACTCAGTTCAGTTCAGTTCAGTCCGTTTAGTTCAGTTCAGTTCAGTTGGTTTGGTTTGGTTAGCTTAATTTATCTAATAATTGTGAATAAGTATCATGGATTTTCAACATTAATAATAATAAGAAATGCTTCTTGAGCAAAAAAAGCACATTAGTGTGATTTCCCAAGGATCACTGCAGTGTATTTATTTAGAAACATAATAAAATATATCTCAATGTATATTTATTTCACAATATTTCTGTTTTTACTGTACTTTTGATCAATGCATGAATAGTCTTGACTCTAATATGAAAGTTATCAGCAGAGACAGACAAAATCTGCAGATTCTTTTTTTTCTACTGTATTTCTGCACAGAAAATGATCTGTAAAAAATACATTTTTAATTAAGGTTTGCAATGCAAATCAATCTAACCACTTGATTTGTTATCCAAGTACGTCTGTCTAGAAATAATATATCTACTAAAAGACACAAATTATTACTTTACAAACTGTATTATACATGAAACATTTACATAGTTTTCAATAATATTACTGAAATACACATTTACAGTAAATAAACTGCATGAAAATCTGCTTATTTGTCTCTAGAGTCATCAGTAATAAATATGAAAGTGTTTCTTTCTTAATGCGCTAGTAAGTGACTCAAGCATTTTGATGTATGAGTTTATCTGTAGTACTCTGGATGATAAAGGTCTTAAGTCTTGTGGTTCCACCCTTGTGCTGTGTGTGTGTGTGTGTGTGTGTGTGTCAGGAGGAGGCGTCGGGTCCTTTTCTCCAGCGCTGTTGTTCTACATGGCTCATTGAAGCCGTGGCCTTGAGAGGTAAAACAGTGCAACTACAAAGGGTTACGGCCCTTGATCTGTGACAGCCGGAGAAAAGGGGGTGCACAAAAACCACAGAAAGGGATTGTGGGAGGAGGGCGTCCCTTATGGAGACCGGGACCAGGATTATAAAAGTGTGCGTGTGTGCTTTATTGGAGGACGAGTGGTTAAGAGGCTGCATTATTAACTCGGCCCTTCTATGCATTTTATACACACACACAGAGACATACACACACACATATTTTTTCTCTGGTCTTATGATAGATAATACAGTCAGTGGTGTGCACCAGCTAACACAAAGGTACTCAGAGTCTGACCTTTAGAGAGGAGCAGAGAGCACATTTTGTGTGTGTGTGTGTTTGTGTGTGTGTGTGAGAGGGGGGCTTTTCATGTGCTCATACAGTACTTGTGCCTGTGTGTAGACTGTGGCGTTCATCTGGGTTTGTGGTTCAGTGCAAGTGGTAATGTATGAGTGTGTGTAAGTCTTTTAAGCCTCTCACAACAATAAAAAAAGGTTATACTGTGTATTTTCTCCACCCTGTATTAAGTAGCCCTCGATCCTGTAAAATCGGAGGGCTTTGATACTCTGGCGCTGATGAGGTCCTCTGAGTGTATGAAGGGCTCTAGTTTGATGTCTTTGCCGTGTTTGTCAGGTGTAAAGATTATGAGGGGAAACACACATCTTTGTCACGTCTTTCTAAAAGATAATGAACAAATAAGTTGTTGTACAAATAAAACAAGAGAGATACAGCTATGAAAAAAAATATATGACTACTTGGCTCTGACCAAGACTTCTTGAAAAATTTTTGTTTCTCTCTATTTATTTATTTTTTTAGATTGGTTTGGTATAGTTGAATTTCTTCTTTGTGTAAACATCTAAATACATATTTATACATGTTTGTATCATACCTGTCAATATTGGGATGTGAAAAAAGGGATACCCCTTTCCACTGAGTGGTACAGTACAGTATGGTACTGATCGGTACGAGTCACCACTATCTGGCAGGCCTTACCACTGCCAAAAGGGTACCAATGATGAGCGTAGTGCAGGGGTGCTCAACCCTGTTCCTGGAGATCTACCTTCCTGCATAGTTCAGCTCTCCTACCCTGACCAAACACACCTGAACCAATTAACTAGGACCTGAACAGCACTTGATGATTACAGGCAGGTGTGTTTGATATGGGTTGCGACTGAAATCTGTTTGAAGGTAGATGCCCAGGAACAGGGTTGGTCACCCCTGGTGTAGTGTATGACAGAAGTGCCTTTTCAGTCAACGTCATTCTCGCTCAAGGAAATGTCCGCTTGCAGTACTTATTTATCTATCTATTTATTTATTAAGTTATTTATTTATTTATTTTAATTTAGTTACTTAGTTGGTTAGTTATTTACTTATTTAGTTGAACTCTAAATAAGCATGTTAGAATGGATAATGTGACACTGATATGTAATTGCTGATGAAAATTTAGCTTACCATCACAGAAATAAATAATATTTCTAAAAATATAAAATTTGAAAACAGTTATTTTAAATCATATATGATTCAAGACAAGACAACTTATGTTCAAAAGTATAAATTCTTGGAATATGATATTTGTACATCGAATGAAAGCTGAATAAATAAGTTTTGCATTGATGTATGGTTTGTTAGGAATAATAGTATTTGTTTGAGATACAACTATTTGAAAATCTGACTTGAGTTACGAAAAATTGAAATATTGAGAAAAATCACATTTAAAGGTGTCCAAATGAAGTGCTTAGCAATGCATATTACTAATCACAAATTGGGCTTTAATGAATTTGCAGAAGAAAATTTACAAATTCTTTTCAAGCAACATAATCTTTACCTAATGTTCTAATGATTTTTTGCATAAAAGAAAAATGGATAACTTTCTATCAGTTTATTTTTGGCTATTCCAACAAATATACCTGTTCAAGTACAGTAAGACAAACAAATGCAGCCTTGGTGAGCATAAGATAACATGAGAAACTTGAACTCCAAACTTTATATCAGTATTTAATTTGTTTTGCTTTATTTAGTTATTGAACTGTACCTACGATAATATTGTTGATCACTATAAGAATAGCCCAAACTAAATTTTGTTTCTCTTTCCATGTAGATCATTGGTACGATCCCTCTGATGCCAAACTCTGTAGGACCTTCCAACCAGTCAGGGGGCGGGACTTCCCCCCTGCAGGTCCAGCCAATCACTCCACAGCTGCTGACCAACGCACAGGGTCAGATTATAGCCACTGTGATCGGCAACCAGATCCTGCCAGTGATCAACACCCAGGGAATCACACTGTCACCCATTAAACCTGGACAACAGGTACACAACATATTCTGGCTATTTCTGCAAGAGAATCCTGTAAAAAAAAGGTCTGCAGGTTTAAGTATGGGGTTAGATTTGCAACACAATTTTGTGCACAAAAGATCATGTTTTGAGTGTGCAAAATCCCTTGTTGATGCGTGTTCACATTTCTGTCCACAAAAGGTCATACTTTAAGTGTGGAAAATGGCTTTTAAAATTCTGCACATTTGAAATTCTGCATGCAAAAGATCATGTTTCGAGCATGCAAAATGGCTTATTGAATGTGTGTTAACAATTCTGCATGCGAAAGATCATGCTTTGAGCATTCAAAATGGCTTGCAAAGGCATTAAGACTTCTGCATGCAAAAGATCCTGTTTTGAGTGTGAAAATAGCTTGTTGAATGAGTGTTAACAATTCTGCATGCAAAAGATCATGCTTTGAGCATGCAAACTGGCTTGTTAAATGCATGTTAACAATTATACATGCAAAAGATCATGTTTCAAGCATGCAAAATTCCTTGTTGTATGTGTGAAATTATTTCTGTGCACAATAGATCATGCTTTAAGTGTGGAAAACAGCTTGCTGCATGCATATTTAAAAATCTGCTTGCTAAAGATCATGTTTCGAGCATGCAAAACGGCTTGTTGAATGCATGTTAACAATTCTGCATGCAAAAGATCATGCTTTGAGCATACAAATTGGCATGTTGCAGAGGCATTAACAATAGTGCATGCAAAAGATAATGGTTGAACTTGCACAAGGGCTTGTTGAATGCATGTTTATAATTTTGCAAGCAAAAGATCATGCTTTGAGCATGCAAAATGCATGCAAAGGCATCTCATTTAAAATTCTCAGTGCAAAATATCATGTTTCAAGGGGGTAAAATGCCTTTTTGAATGCGTGTTAACAATTGCGTATGATAAAAGATCTTGTTTAGAGCATGCACAATGGCTTGTTGCACAAGCATTAATTCTGCATACAAAAGATCATGTTTTGAGCGTGAAAAATGGCTTTTTGAATGTGTGTTAACAATTCTGCATCTAAAAGATGATGTTTTAAGCATGCACAATGTCTTGTGGCACAAGCATTAACAATTCTGCATGAAAAAGATCCTGTTTTAAGTATACAAAATGGCTTGTTGCATAGAATTAACAATTCTGCATACGAAATATCATGTTTCTAACATGCACAATGTCTTTTTACACACTTAAAACATGATCGTTTGGACGCAGAATTGTGTCGCAAATCTAACTCCATATTTATGCAGAATGTCTTTGTAAGTAACTAAAATGTTGACACATGGAATAAAAAGACTTTTAATTATGGTTTACAATGAAATTAGAACCACTTGTTTGTTAAACAAAGCTACAGTACGTCTCTCATATGACATATCTACTTAAAGGCAAGGCAAAGTAAGGCAAATTTATTTATATAGCACATTTCATACACAGTGGTAATTCAAAGTGCTTTACAGTACATAAACACAAATAAAAGAAAGAGGTATAGGGAAATAAAAACAACAATAGACAGAAAAAATATTACTTTGTAAACAGTATTGTTGAAATAAATCATCTAAACATTTTCTTAATATTTGACAATATTTCTGAAATTAATATAATAATGGAATAAACATAAATTTAAATGCATTTATATAAGTAAATAAATAGATTCAATGATGGCCTCAAAAATCTGTGGATTTCTATAAACAAAGATTTCATGTGAAAAACTCATGTAAAAACTACTACAGTGTGATTAATGTATTAGGGATAGGTAACCCAAAAATTTATATTCTGTCATGATTTACTCACCCTCTACTTGTTCCAAACCCATATGAGTTTCTGTCAATCAGAAAAGAAGATATTTTGAAGAATGTTGGTAAGCAGAAACATGGCTTTACCAATTAATTTCTGATTTTGATTACCGACATTCTTCAAAATATCTTTTTTTGTGCTCAAAGAAAAAAGAATCAACCTGAGAATGAGCAAATGGTGAGAAAATGACCCTTTTGGGCTGAACTTTCTCTTAAAAATACAGTACAAAACAAGTAATAATCAACAAAGTTTAATCTAAGTCAAAGTCAAAAAACAACAATCAACCCCCTTTATTAAATAATCAAAAGAGTAGCAAGAATACATGTTTAGAGAGTCTAACAACAGCACAAAATGCATATTATCCCTCATCCAACCCTATAATCTCCAGCGGTCACCTATAAAAGCATCCATAGGTCAACCTCATTTCTGTCGGAGCAGCTGTGTGTCATATTTACTGGAACCTTTGATCGCGGACGTAAACGCAGTAATGCATTTGTAATAATGTTTATGGATTGTCTGCGTCTCAAATTGACTCCCGAACGTTTTCGTGCAGCGATAATTTATGGCTGTCAAACACGGTGGCGGCGGAGAGATCCACCGAAGCTGGGTAATTCTCACAGACCTGTCGACAGTTCTGACAGTGTGTGCAACACTACTGACATCTCTCAGCATCCAAAGAAAAACACACACACGCAAACACACAGAGGAGAATTAATAGTGCAAGAGAACAGCAGATAGAAGCCAACCCACTTTTAGACAGATGAGACGCTTGCTTTCTTGAAGAGTGGAGATGCAGCATCTACAAGAGGCGCTCGATGGTGCATAAAACATGAAAATGTATGGTGCCGCAGTCATGCCACATTGCCCATAATAATGACTCATATTGTAGCCACATAATTCTGATTTCTGGGCTCAGTAAACGTGCGTGTTTTTCCTTTTTTCGTGTTAAGGTTTTTTGGGTGCCGAATAGCCTGATGGTTCTTTTGTGTATACTTGAAAGTATCTGACAGCCGTGTTCAATGAGATATTGTATGAGGGACGAATGCAAGCTCTTGCATCTTACAACATATAAATAATAATACACAAGCAAATGAGGCCACATTTGAGCTTTCTAAAAAACAGACTCAACAGTTTTGTCATAAACTACAACATGCTTTCTCTTGAAGCTAAAGTTAATTGTGTAGTTTGTTTTTCAGATTTAACGTGAGAGCTTCTGAATAGTATGCTTAAGCCTGCTGAAGAAAAAACAGCTTGATGAAGGATTACGGTTCCATTTAGGACAACTTTTGGCATAATGTTGATTATCTTGAATTAAATATTCATGAATTTAATTTTACAAGGAACTATTTAGCATGCTCTCTCAGAAAAGAATGGTACAATGTTGTTCCAAAGAAGGTACAGACATACAGTAGAAGTCAGAATTATTACCTCCCCCCCTACCCCCTGAATTGTTAGCACCCCTGTTTATTTTTTCCCTAATTTCTATTTAACGGAGAGAAGATTTTTTTCAACACATTTTTAAATATAACAGTTTTATTCTTATTTAACTCATTTCTAATAACTGATTTATTTTTCTTTTCCACTATGACAGTAAATAATATTTTACTCGATGTTTTTCAAGACCTCTACAGCTTATAGTGACCTTTAAAGGCTTAACTAGATCAATAAGGTTAATTAGGCAGGTTAGGGTAATTTTGCAAGTTATTTTATAATGATGGTTTGTTCTGTAGACTATTTAAAAATATATATATATATATATCTTGAAGGGGCAAATAATTGTGTCCTTAAAATGGCTTTTAAAAAATTAAAAGCTGCTTTTATTCTAGCCAAAATAAAACAAAAGACTTTCTTCAAAAGAAACAATATTATCAGACATACTGTGAAAATGTCCTTGCTCTGTTAAACATCATTTGGGAAATATTTAAAAAAAAGAATCAGTCACTGAGGCAGTACCTTTTTATGGGACAGAATTGTACCTTAAGACAAAGAAACTAATTTGTACCATTGCAGTTTGTACATTAAGCACATGATTTGTACCATGGGAAACTTAAATGTACCTTTGGTTTTTAATACCTGCAGATACAATATTGTACCTTCATCAAAGGTACAAATCTGATCCATAAAGGTACCACCACAGTGACAAGACACTTTGTACCTTAACAGTGTCAAACTGCTTAACAAACATGTATTTAAAATGTCTTTAATGTTTAGCTTACAATACCTATAGTTTCATGTTTTACCAGTTGTTTTGTATTATTGTATTGTAGATCCTAATAATTAATGTTTATGAGTTTCTTTAAACATATATCTTTAAATGGTGATTCTTGTTTTAATATGGAAAATATTTATAGAATCATTTTGCCTTTCCAGTAATATTTATTTTCATAGGTATTGTAATAAAGAAGTTGTACACTTTTGTACTTTTACTTGGGAATAATTGTATACCTTCATTTTAGTTGTACCATAAAAGGTACAGAACAGTATTATAAGAAGTATTTTCTGTTCTATATGAAGTACAACTTTTACAAAGGTACAAAACTGTTCCTCAAGGAACATTATCTGTATCACCATGTAGATGATTTTAGTGTGGAAAAATGATCACTTATTTACATTGATAATGTATTTTGTGTTGCCACAATATAATTATCCAATATTCATTTTTAAATGAAATTAACAGAATTAACCAAAACTAGCTCAAATAATACTTAGATTTACCTGAATAATATAACTATTTTACAAAGTTCTAAGAATAACATTTTTGCTTTTAAATTACTACTACTGCCAACAAGAATATGAATAATGATTATTATAATTAGTGGTCCCATTTAATTATTTTAATTTTGTCAGTCTGAATAAATTGTAATAAACAATTTTATGGCACAAATGCAGATGATTGACGTAAACTTGTACTGAACTTATTATAGCATCTAATATAAACTATGGTAAGCCAAATGGTTTTATGACAAAGTACCATGGTACCATTTCATGTTTTGTCAGTTTAATAATTATAATTATATAATAATTATATAATATAATAATTATAATAATAATAATTTATAATTTGTATATAATTATATTGGTGTCATATAATTATGACATTTGAAATCAAATCGCTGTCACATTGCTACCTTATCTTAACCCTTACATCCTACTTAACTTAGTACTTACTATTTACTTACTACTTAACAGTATTATTTGTAAAGTAGTTATAAATAAAGTGCTTGGCATATATAAGTACACCCATGACGAATCAATCTTTTAAATTCATACATTTTTATAGGATGGTACACAACATTATATTCGTGCATATACAATAAATTAGTCAGTACTGAAGCCAAATCTGGAGTTTATCTAACAAAATAACTTACGATAACGGTCTAAACCCTAGTACACCCAAATTGACATGTTATAGAAAAATATTAAATACGCATTTAGAAAACAGGAAAAATCAAGAGAAGCAAAGAAAGTATAAATTTAGTTGAAATTTTGTTGGTTGTAATTTTTAGTGCAATTTTTGCTTGAATTTAATTGTATTATCTTTTGATTTCTCAATATGCTTGGAGACTAGAATATTATTTTAATAAATATATCCATACCAAATATATGTACCAAAATACATTGCCTATATTGACCGAGAAATATATAAAAATATTCATTTTCAAAATGGGGTGTACTTGGTTATGCTGAGCACTGTTTGTTGTGTTGTTTTACTAATATGTGTACAACTAAACATATGCATTTTCACAGCTGCCGCAGACCGGCCAGACTCCACAGGCTCCTCCTGTGTCTCAGCCCAATCTGCTCCGTATGCCCCACAGCCAGAGTCCCCTTCGGCAGGCCTCTTCCTCCTCCTCAACATCATCATCCTCATCCTCGGCTCTCAGCGTTGGCCAGCTAGTCAGCAGTGAGTGTGCATTAAATTACTTTCGCTGCTTGCAAAAACTTCTTTTTTATAACAAGCTGAAACAGCAAAATTCTTGTTTTACTTAATTGTTTTGTTCCATCCACTTAAATTTGTTAAGTTATATATATACAGCATGAATGAATTGTGTAAAAACACTCACTTTGTTACAGTGCATCTCTATATGTTCACTAATCCAATTATAGCACACGTAAACACTCTGTTTACCCAAGTAGAATGCTGGAAATCTGCTTCTAGATGTTTTCTCATCTCAAAAATATGCCCCTTTTTCATTCCCCTTTTATCAGATTGCAGTTGATTCTGTCATCCAGCTGACCAAACTGTAGACCTAATGAATGGAAGGTTGTTTGGTACGGCTTTGGCCTCCAAAAGCACCACATATAAATCACTCCCTCTGGCCTGTCAGAGCCACAGCGGCCCTTTTAAAAACTGTTTTACTTAGATAAATTCTCATTTGTCACAGCCAATTGGGCTAAAACCATCTGCAATGGAGTTTTAAATCCAATAAACAGGAAGTTGCATTGATCAACTTGCTGTGGATATAAGCAGTGGACTGTTGCGTCTTTCTTTTTTCAGATTTGTTTTGTTCAAAACATACACAATACATTAAGCGCTCTCCATTCATTTCTTTGGTTTACCACTGTGGCTTAGCTCTCCATGCCAGATTGTGTTTGCTGCTATGTCCTTGGCTAACGTTAATTCCCCAGAACATGTGTTGAATAGAGGGACGAAAAAACAGTCTGACTGACCCCAAAACCAGCATGCTCAGCTCAGATGGAATAAATGCTGTTGGACTATGTGTGTTTTACTTTTGGAAAATACTCTTTTGTGTTTTCGTTGCATTTAATGAAGTTGAAGTCATAATGGCATTATATAATCACTTGGTTTGGCTTTGTTAAAGAGATAGTTCACTCTAAAATTAAAATTTACTCACTATTTACCTCAAGTTGAGTCTATTTTCGTTAACACTTCATTTTGATGGTCCATTTGGGTATTAGTAGACTGTCTGCTTAATATCTGTTGATACTGCTCCTTCAACAGACATTTAACTTACCATAAGAGCCTTTGCAAGTACTTGTACACTTACACTAACCCAAACCCTAACCCCAACCCTAACAGTCTACTTATAATCTAATAAAAATTAGTTGCCATGTAGATGCAATGTAACTTCAATTCAACAAATGCACCATTAAAATAAAGCGTGACCCTGTTTTTTCTTTTGTTGAACACAAACTTATGGAAAGTATTCATAGCACTTCACTTTTTACAATTTGTTTTTTTTTATGTTACAGCCTTATTACAAAACGGATGAAATTCATGTATTTCCTCAAAATTATACACACAATACCCCATAATGACAATGTGAAAATGGAAATAAAAAAGCTGAAAAATCACATGTACAAAAGTATTCACAGCCTTTGCTCAATACTTTCTTCATGCATCTTTGGCAGCAGTTACAGCCTCAGGTATTTTTGAATATGATGCCACAAGCTTGGCACACCTGTCTTTGGGAATTTTTGCTCATTCCTCTTTGCAGTACCTCTCAAGCTCTTTCAGGTTGGAGGGGAAGCGACAGTGCACAGCCATTTACATATCTCTCCATAGATGCTCAATAGGATTAAGGTCTGGGCTTTGGGCGGGCCACTTAAGGACATTCACAGAGTTATTGTGTAGCCACTCCACTGATATTTTAGCGGTGTGCTTCGGGTCATTGTACTGCTGGAAGATGAACCATCGCCCCAGTCTGAAGTCAAGAGCACTCTGAAGCAGGTTTTCATTCAGGATGTCTCTGTACTTTGCTGCATTCATCTTTCCCTCTATCCTGACTAGTCTTTCAGATCCTGCTGCTGAAAAACATCCCCACAGCATGATGCTGCCAGCACCATTCTTCACTGTAGGGATAGTATTAGCCTGGTGATGAGCGCTGCCTGGTTTTCTCCTAACGTAATACTTGGCACTACAAAGAGTAAAATTTTAGGCTCATCAGACCGGAGAATTTTGTTTGTTATGGTCTGAGAGTCCTTCAGATACTCCAGGCGGGGAGTGGCTTCTGTCTGGCCACTTTACCATACAGGCCTGATTGGTGGATTGTTGCACAGATAGTTGTCCTTCTGTAAGGCTCTCCTCTCTCCACAGAAGAACATTGGAGTTTGGACAGAGTGACCATTAGGTTATTGATTATCTCCCTGAGTAAGGCCCTTCTCCTCCGATCACTTAGCTTATATGGCTGGCCGGCTTTCAACTTTCAGAGCATTAAAATTTTTATTGTAACCTTCTCCACCCTTGTGCCTCAAGATAATCCTGTCCCGGGGATCTACCAACAATTATTTTGTCTTCATGCTTGGTCTGTGCTTTGACATGCACTGTCAACCCTGGGACCTTATATAGACCGGTGTATGCCTTTTTAAATCATGTCCAATCAATTGAACTTACCACAGGTGAACTCCAATGAAGCTGCTGAAATATCTCAAGAATTATTAGTGGAAAAAGAATGTACCTGAACTCCAATTAGAGTTTCACGGAAAAGGCTGAGAATACTTACGAACATGTGAATTTTTTTTTTGTTTTGTTTTTTTTTTGATAAATTTGCTACAATTTCAAAAACTCTTTTTTCACATTGTCCTTATTAGGTATTGTCTGTAGTTTGGGAATAAATTAGTTTTATTACCTATCTATCCATCTATCTATCTATCTATCTATCTATCTATCTATCTATCTATCTATCTATCTGTCTGTCTGTCTGTCTGTCTGTCTGTCTGTCTGTCTGTCTGTCTGTCTGTCTGTCTGTCCGTCCGTCCGTCCGTCCGTCCGTCCGTCCGTCCGTCCGTCCGTCCGTCTGTCCCCCTCTCCCTCTCTCTCTCTCTCTATCTCTATCTCTTTATCTCTCTATCTATCTATCTATATCTACCCACCCACCCTCCATCAATCCATCCATCCATCCATCCATTTTGGAATAAGGATGTAACATAAAAATGTGGAAAAAGTATAGCGTTATGAATACTTTCCTGATACACTGTATTTTGAAGAAATAAATTACATATGTGGAAAAAAATAACATGGAAGTCAAAGGTACTGGCCTTTAACCTTTTTTAATAGAAATACAATATATATAATATGTTATCTTTTGTGATAAAAAGAGGGGGGGAAAACAGGTTTGTAAAAAGTGAAGGGTGAGCAAATGATGACAGATATTAATTAACATTTTTGAGTGAACTGCCCCTTTAAGACAAAATAAATCTGTTATTTTAGGTGTATGATCAAAAATAATAATAATTTTAATAGTTAATAGTTGTTTAAAAATGTAATATTTGAACACAAAATGATAGTGTGCTTTTACAAATTGCCATAAATCATCATCTCGAGGTCAAAATACAAAATTGCTGCAGGTAACAAAAATGTTCAATACTGCATAGAAGCAAGTTCAGGTTTCAGCATCTGATTTGCATATTAGGAGTGACAGGGTGCTGGTTCAATAGATTTGGACTTTAAATACGGCTGATGGATTTTTTTAATAATTCATTCATAATGACATCCATGAATTATTTAGCCGACCAAATTTTTTGCATGTAAGCAGGATGTAAGACCACCTGGCACTGATGTATATTACCCAATCACCTTTTATTAACCTAAAATGCGCGTAAGAATAAAGTCAAAATGGCATCTTAATCTTTAAAGCCTGAGTTACTAAATACATCAAACAAAGAACTGATTATCTGCATACCTGTGTCTTTTATAGCAAAAGGACCAATAATATGGCATAAAAATAAATATACAATGCTTTCAAAAATTACTTTAGCACGCTATTCACTGAGGCATTCATTTGTGAAGTGTAGTGTAGTTCTTGGCTTGCCTAATAAGAACAGATTTCAATGCAATGTTGATTGTATTGTATTGTCAAGGTTGGGACCATGACAAAAACTAGAAAAAGAAACAACTGTAACAGAAATTTTATATTCAGGCAATGAGTCTGTGTGAATTGAGAGTCAGATTTGTTCTTTTTCCCCGTATTACAGACCCCCAGACTGCCCCCAGTGAAGTGGATGGTGTAAACCTGGAAGAGATTCGAGAGTTCGCCAAGGCATTTAAGATTCGGCGTCTGTCTCTGGGTCTGACTCAAACTCAGGTGGGCCAGGCACTCAGTGCAACTGAAGGTCCAGCCTACAGTCAGTCTGCCATCTGCAGGTATGGAGCTCTATCAGCTGCCAAATATACCGAAGATTACCTGAAAGTAAATATGTATCACAATTATAAAGTATTTTTTTATAATGATACATAGATTAAGTAAAAATGGATGGATGGATGGATGGATGGATGGATGGATGGATGGATGGATGGATGGATGGATGGATGGATGGATGGACTGACTATAGATATATGGATGCATGGATGGATGGATGGATGGATGGATGGATGGACAGATAGACCAACTAATGGATGGATGGATGGATGGATGGACAGATAGATCAACTAATGGATGGCTGGATGGATAGATGGATGGATGGATGGATGGATGGATGGATGGATGGATGGATGGATGGATGGATGGATGGATGGATGGATGGACAAACACAGGAGGAATGGAGGAACAGATGCAGTGCAACTACAGTATATATATGGACTAATGGTTGGTTGGATGGATGGATGGATGGATGGATGGATGGATGGATGGATGGATGGATGGATGGATGGACACACATAGGCCAACTATAGATATATGGATGGATGGACAGATAAAGTGACTATAAATATAAAGATGAATGTATAGATGAACAGATTGATTATAGATATTGTATATAGATGAATGGATGAACACATGCCGACGATGGATGGATGGATGGATGGATGGATGGATGGATGGATGGATGGATGGATGGATGGATGGATGGATGGATGGATGGATGGATGGGTGGGTGGACACACGTAGGCCGACTATAGATATATGGATGAACACATAGGCGAGAATAGAGAGGATGACAGTAGATGGATGGATGGATGGATGGATGGATGGATGGATGGATGGATGGATGGATGGATGGATACAGGCGAGAATAGAGAGGATGACGATGGATGGATGGATGGATGGATGGATGGATGGATGGATGGACAAACAGACAAAATGTTTTATGCATGGGTGGTTTTATGGATAGATGGATTGATTGATGAACAGATAGTGTGACTAGATGAACAGATAAAGTGACTATAAATATAAAGATGAATGTATGAATGAACAGATCGATTATAGATATTGTATATAGATGAATGGATGAACACATGCCGACGATGGATGGA